>NC_089748.1:86798298-86983298 GCF_040412425.1 Macrobrachium rosenbergii | reverse complement strand
ACAAGGCAAAGGAAATAGGAGGAGGATGTAAGCTTCTGTACAGTGGAGCAGATGAGAATGGTAGAAGTGGAGTAGGCATCATTGTGAACAGTGAACTGAAGGAAAAAGTGGTAGAAGTCAAAAGAAGTGGTAGTTGGATAATGAAGGTCAAGTTAATGTTATCAGAAGAAGTCCTAAATGTGATAAGTGCTTATGCGCCACAAGCTGGATGTGATGAGGAAGAGAAGTTAATGTTTTGGCGGGAGTTGGATGAAGTATTAACATCAATCTCAAAGGAAGAGAGAGTTGTATTGGGTGGAGACTTGAATGGACATATAGGTACAGATAGAAGAGTGATTTCAAGAATCCATGGAGGACTAGGAATGGGGGAGAGGAACAAAGAAGGCGAAGGCATCATAGACTTCGCAGTGGCATTTGATATGGCACTAATTAATACATTCTTTATGAAGAAAGATTATGTGACATAGAAGTGGTGGAAGAGAGAGTCAAATTGATTTTCTGCTCTGTAGGAGACAACACACTTAAGGAAGTAAAGGATTGTAAAGTGATATATGGAGAGAATGTTGGCCAACAACATAAGCTGGTGGTTGCGGACCTTTCAATTCGAAAAGGGACAAAGGGAAAGAGGAAAAGTAACCCTAAGATCAAATGGTGGGAGCTAGAAAAGGCAGAAAATGTGGAGTTGAGATCTAGGTTTAAGGAGAATGTTCTGAGAGAAATAAAGTTGGAAGATGATGTAAATGATTGGTGGGAGTTTAACAGCAATGTGATCCTAAGGCAAAACATCAGGCAAAGGTCCCCCAAAAGATAAAGAAAGCTGGTGGTGGAATAAAGACACACAAGACAAGATCAAGAAAAAGAAAGAATCCCAAAAGAACTATGATAAACACAAAACAGAAGAAAATGAGCAAATATCAAAAGAAGCAAAGAAAGTTGCAAAACAACAAGTTGCCAGAGCCAAGGCTGCTGCTTTTAATGATTTGTATGAGAATGTTGACACACCGGAGGGCCAAAGAAACATCCACAGGATAGCCAAAGCTAGAGACAAAGCAACAAAAGACCTCACACACATTAAGCAAATTAAAGATGGAAATGGTCAGGTTCTAACAAAAGAGGAGGAAATTAAAAGTAGATGGAGAGAGTATTTTGAAAATCTTCTAAATGAAGAAAATCCTAGGAATATCATTGAGGATGGAGTAGCAAATGAAAGAGAAGTTCCCAGGATTAGTCAGAGAGAAGTGAGGCGGGCACTTTACCAGTCGAGGTGTGGAGGTGCTTAGGAGAGGAGGGAATTGACATCTTGTGGGACTTGTTCAATAAGATCCACCAGCAGGAGAAGATACCTGACGCCTGGAGAAACAGTCTGCTAGTCCCCATTTACAAAGAAAAAGGTGACATCCAAGATTGTGCCAACTATCGGGGCATAAAGCTGATGGCACATACCATGAAAATCTATGAAAGAATAATAGAGGCAAGGCTAAGGGCTGAAACATCTATAAGTGACGAACAGTTTGGGTTCATGCCAGGAAAAGGGACAACAGATGCCATCTTTGTATTGCGACAAGTAATGGAAAAATATAGAGAAAAAGGAAAGGAACTACATCTTGTATTTATAGATCTTGAGAAAGCATATGATCGAGTGCCTAGGCAAGGAGTGTGGAGGTGCATGAGGGAAAAAGGTGTCTCAGAAAAATATGTGAGGATTGTAAATGATATGTATAGAGAAGCAACAACACAGGTAAGAAGCTCAGTGGGTACAACAGACAAGTTTGAGGTGAAAGTGGGACTCCACCAAGGTTCTGCCATGAGTCCCTATATTTTTGATATGGTAATGGATGTGATAGTGTCTGGAGTGAAAGATCAGGTGCCTTGGAGTGTACTCTTTGCAGATGACATAGTGCTAGTGACCACCAGTAAGGAAGAAGCAGACAGGAAATGGGAATTGTGGAGAAGTGCATTGGAGGACAGAGGCCTAAAGATAAGCAGAGCAAAAACAGAATATATGTGGATGAATGGAGGAGACCAAGAGGGAAGCATCAACTTAGAGCAGGCAGAAGTAAAAAGAGCTACATCCTTTAAGTACCTTGGGTCGTGTGTCACTGATTGTGGAGGGATGGAGGAGGAAGTGAATCACAGAATACAATCAGCTTGGTGCAATTGGAGGAAAACATCAGGTGTGTTATGTAACAAAAGATTTAATGTAAAGATGAAGGGAAAAATGTACAAGAGCATTGTCAGACCTGCGTTAATGTATAGTTGTGAAACATGGCCTATGAAGAAAGCACAAGAGAGAAAGATGGAAGTGGCAGAAATGAGAGTGCTGCGTTGGATGTGCGGAGTGACAAGAAGAGACAGGATAAGGAATGACTTCATAAGAGGGACGGTAAAAGTTACAGAAATATCAAAGAAACTGCAACAGAGACAATTACAATGGTTTGGACATGTTATGAGAAGAGAGGAGGATTCTGTATGTAAAAGAACCATGAATATGGAAGTGCCTGGAACAAGGAGGAGAGGTAGACCAAGAATGAGATGGAGAGACACAATTAACAGGGACATGCAGGAGAAGAACGTGAGTGAGGTAATGCTGCATGATCGCAGAAGATGGAGAAGACTAATAACAAACAGCGACCCCATATAAAGATGGGAAAAGCTGAAGATAAAGAAGAATATATATATATATATATATATATATATATATATATATATATATATATATATATATATATATATATACATACAAACATACATACATACATACATATATATTAAATGTGTTGATATATCATTACACATCCTCAGTACACACTCTAAACATTGTTTAATAAGCATTCAGAGGAGTAAAGAGTTATGAGAACATAAAGTGAAATTATTGTAATTTTTTGTGCTAAAAATATACCCCTTTTTTTGTCTCTCTACATCACAGTGAGCTTTGGTGCCAGATAGCTAAGGGCCAAGTATGTGACACCCGAAGGACCCATTACACCCTGAAAGGAAGGCTTTTCTTTAAACTTCATATAATCCAAGATGGAGATTTTTTTCTGAAATTTTGAAAAAATAATAAAATTTTCAGTATTTTTCTTTTATTAATTTTCACAGTAAGAAGATACACATTACTAAAGTATGTTTCATGGTCAAAGGGACGAGGAAGGGGTCTACTTTCTGTGAAAATTTTCAGAAATACAATATTTTGTGTATTATCTTTTTTATTGATCCAAACAAGGGGTTAGCCACACCCCATGTTTGTGTATGTTACAAAAAATAAGGTTTGTGTTCCAGGGATTTACAAGATCAAAATGGAACAAATGGATTTCTTGTTGATTTCATTAAAAATGCTGCTGATAAAGCAATACAAAAATCAAAATCTCATCCAACAAAACACAAAGTCCCATGGTGGTCTGAAAAACTAACCAAATTATTAATAAAAATAAAACACCAAATTGGAAGACAATTAGGTAATTTGAATAGAAAGTTTAGTAAAATAAATAATATTAGAAGAAAATTTACAAAAACTGACTATATTATTATTACAAACTGATACATTAAAACCCCTATATAACAAAATATCTGCAAAATTTTAAAAAGTAATTCAAGGAAGAATCATTGTATGTAGGAAATATGTATCAGATCTGTATAATAATACTCCCATACAAAAAATATGGGAAAAATTCAGAGAAATAAATGGTACCCATGTTAAACCACCTAGACGTACTATATTAAAAGATGGGAAAAGAATACTTGATCCGAAAGAAATAAGTAATGTAATAGAAAATTTGGCAAAAGTAAGTAGTGATAAAAATTTAGATGAACACTTCTGCACAAAGAAAAATAGTACAGAATTGTAACAATAAATTTTGAAACAATAGAAGATATATATTATAATAGAAAATTTAATATGGAAGAGTTGGAATATGCCATGTTAAACAGCAGTAAGTCTGCTCCTGGGGGCGATAATATTTGTTTTGAGATGATCTGCCACTTAGCACCTTTGGCAAAGTCATACTTACTACAGTTTTATAATCACTTATGGCTTCGAAATTTATTTCCCGATGAATGGCGTAAAGCTATAACTATTCCCCTCTGTCGTGCCCGACATATTTATTTCCCTTCTTACCTGCATATTTCTTCTAAGTTACCAAAACAGTCGTCCACAGCGTCTCTCCCATCGTCAGCCGCTTACGAGTCTGTTATTTGGAAGGGAATTATATTAAGGTAATGATATCTCTCAGAAAGGCGTAATGGAGACGAAACAGTAGTTTTCTTTACGTTAATGATGAAAGTTAACTACAAACTTAAGTACAATTTACAGTTATAGTTACTATCTTGAAACCACTCTTGCTAGACAGTTCAATTAAGTCTGTTTGGGAGCATGAAAGCAAGGGGAAGTTATGTCTTCCCTGGATGGTGGATTGGGACTCGAATGCTGTCCTTCTGGCTTCTGGCTTCTCTGGAACCCCTGGGTTTTCTTGTTATCTCCAACTCCTCCCTTCTCAGTGCCCCATTGGAAGATTTTATCTGTAAGGCCTCCCCTCAAATAGGGCAGTGGTGGGTGTTGCTAAAATCTCTCCTTAGAGGATTTGATTGGAAATGATCTTAGGAGGAGGTGTAAAAGACTCCTCCCTAGAATGTTGGATTGGAGAGGCATTGAACTACATCACTTGTCCAGCCCCAATTCCATGGAATTTCCATGAAAACATCTCCTATTGAAGGCAGGGGTATAGATATGGTTGGAATGTTTGTTTCTGACGAGGTGCTGAGTGATCCTGAATCAGCTAAATCGCAAGGCCACAGTTTCCAGATTTTACGTTCGGTTTTATGGCCCTGGACGCGATATAATTGATCACTGTTTTGAGTGTGTGCAAGGCGGTTTACATATTCAGCACTTCTAGTCTCTTGATTCATAACAGCCAAGGCTTCATTGTTGTTCTCTCTCTCTATTCTCTCTCTTTATTCTTTCTCTCTCTGTCTCTCTTTTCTATTTTCTCTCTTTATTCTTTCTCTCTCTGTCTCTCTCTATTCTCTTTATGCTTTCCCTATCGAACTTTTCCTGTACCACTACATCACTCGGTCACGCCATCTCACACTGCCCTCAGTGTGACAATAAAAATATAGTTTAAATGGACAATTGTAAATCTACACATAAAACAAAGCATTGATATGACTGCCCATATTGTAAACACTCTCAAAACATTGAACAACTCATGTCAATGCATTAATATTAAAACATCAGATCAATAGTATACTGTAGAAAAATCATACATTATACAATGAATTATCATTTAAAAGAAATATTCATACATACAGTGAATTATCACATTGTAAAATGGTTAACTGCAATAGTGAATGCATAATGAAAATCAATAACATAGAGAAATTGGCAATAAATCATGTCTATAAGAACGTTATTCTTCTTCCTTGGCCCTTTTTATTTCTTTTATATAATCTTCTCAATATTTGAAATCACTATACGTTCGACTAAAATTGCAAATACCACAATTACAAGTAATATTATGATCAAATTGAACAGAGACAAAATTGGTGAAACCTTTTCTTTGTAGTAGAAAAACTCATCTACCAATGGTAACTCATTCAGTTGTTTTAATTCTAATTGAGACAAGTGAAACTCTTTGATATTCTTAGAATAGTTAATGTATGGGATGTTTTTGTGAAATTTTAACTCAGTGAAAACATGAAGTTCATAGTACAACTGGTTTGGTATTACTAACTTGCAAGTCTTATCAAAAGCATGAACATTATTGAAATTAATCTCTGTACTTAGATTATGGCTGTTACAGTATCTAGTGAAAACACAAAAATTGACTGTTCTACTAATATGGAAACAAAACTGTGTTTGGATAAATGGGTACATAATACATTTTCTTGATTTTTATTTTCAGTTATTTCTTGAACACAAGGATAGGCATTAGTAGTTTCGTAAAGGTTATCAAGGTTGCAAATGTATTCCCTTTCCTTTAAAATTATGCAATCTTTTAATTGAACATCAGTAATAAATGACATTATTAATCCATGTTCCTCTAATGCAAAATGGATGTTGTTGACATTTGAAATGATTACACTTTCCTTTATCAACATGGGGAAAGGATATATGGATTTCAGTACTAGGGTTGTGAAAAAAACCGTTATTTTCATTTCGTGTTTTTTCTTTCAGGAAAAAAACATGTTTTTTGTGTTTTTGTCGATTTTGTTGGTGTTTTTCCTTTTCCCCCAATTTTTCATGTTCTGGACCTTTCTGGTGATCCTGCTAATACTTAATATGGACATATGATATTTTTTAAGACTTCCATCTTCCTTCTAGATTAGAGGAATCATTAAAATAATGATATTAAGGGTAAAAATGCTTCTTTAATTGATAATTAGAGCCTGAGATATATGAATTATTACTAAGAATTTCACTTACAGTCTGAAAATATAATGGTATTTTTGCTAGCTATTTGAGTATGATGATATTTGCTTTCCTTTATTGCTGAATTTTGATGAAAAACAATTTTCTTTTGAGATCAAAATGTGAAACAATGATATAGCCCTATGAAATTAAATGAAGAAAATTTAAATAAAAAATGCTCTTGAAGTTACAGCACAAAGAGATAAGTTTTATAGATATAATGTGACCATTATAATATAGCCTATAGGGCCTAAGGTCTTCTTCACCTTGGGGACAGCAGATCTAGACCTGTCCTCAAGGTAGGACGACTTCTGAAAACCCTGGAAGGAAGAAGTTGATGAAGAAGGAGAGTTAAAAAGGGAGCTCGCTCCCCCTGCCTCACTTACCTCCTTACCTTCTACCTGGTCCGATTCTACGTGCATTGGTTCTAGGTCGAGGTTAATGGCCACCACTTCCTCCGTCACCTCCCCGCAAAGGTTGTCATCTTGGGAGGGTTGCGTCTTGACCCGGATCTGCTCAATTAAGGGGGCGGCTACTTCTGTTGGAACTGCAGCAGAGATCCGGCGGTTATAGTACACCTTAACCTAAGATCATGCAACATTTCAATTATCAATTAACATGAAATACTAAATCAAAACAAACACTGCCGGACTCTGGCCGTGTTACATAATGGTCAACTTATATGTGTAAACAGCAGTACATGGCTGGTTATGATATTCCGTCCTGGATACCTCAGACATCCCGCTTCTTCAAACCTATGGTAACGGCGGAGGGGGGGCCCGGAGAGTCGAACTCAAAACTGGATCGGCTCTCATGCTTGTGGCGGAGAACAGGTAGTGAACAGCACCAACCGACCGAGAACCAAACCCACCGGAGTGGTAGCGGTCAAGAAAGCAACGGGAGATCCGAAAAACCCAGCAGAAAAAAACCAGTAAAAGTCAAGACAGAAACCCTGGACTTGTGTACGATGCTCTGGCTAACCCGGAGGAAAGCGAACAAACGAGACACTAGCGAGATGGCGGAAACCGTAAGGCGGAGGCCAGATAGGTGGGAAACACTCATCTGGACTCCGGCCTAGACTCCCCATGGGGTGCCAGTCATAAGAGACCAACGTCCCTCACGCGGGGAGGGAGAAGATTACACGCCACACGCTAAGGAGCAGGGAGGGAATAACAAAATGGAGGGGTCGAGATAGAGCGGCCAGGTGGATGGGAAAAATCCCCCAGACACATATAGAAACTCCCCATGGGGTGCCGGTCATGGAGACCGGCTTCCCTCACGCAGGGAGAAACTAAAGACACCCACCAAATGTTACAGAACGGGTAAGGAAAGCTAGGCTAATAACATGAAAAACTCGAACTACCTATGACTTCCAACCCTCCCCCAACATCAAAGCTTTTTGACTGGGAGAAGGTGAAAGAGGAAGGAAGGAGGGGGGGGTGTGGGAGAGAAATTCCACGCGAGGTCTGGCCACTCACCAACACCGACAGACTGGGCGGATAATAGGCTACGTACTGAGGAGACCCCTACCTATACTAACCTACCTCCCGAAACCAACTGGTCCGATCAGATATACCAGAACAGAGGAAGGGGGGGAAGGGGGGGGTCTCCAAGGCCTAAGAACACCCTTCAAACATAACAGTACGGTCGGATGGAACCAGAAAACGAGGAACTCCCTCAACCAACCGACGCCTCCCTCCCAGCCTCAAAACGACATGGTCGGGGGAGAAGGAAGTCGAGACACATGAAAAATGTCTAACATAAGTAGCCTAACCCCCCGATAGCAGACAAGAGGGCTAGGCCAGAACCCAACAACACTGACTAAGTACTGCTAAAAGTTAACCAAGGATATGAAACAAAATGTAAATAATATAAATATACACATAAAATTATATAAGAACTTGTGCTAAAGGTATGGCCTAACAGCTCGCGACATGTTGGAAGCGGGAATGATAACAAAAATGGCCGCCCCTGACGCGAGCCAAAGAAAATTCTTAATCCAAAAATATATATCAGGTAAACCGTTAGCAAGACAGTACCACCTTGGAGGATATATTCTTTCAACGCGAGAGGAAAGTGCCTAAGAAAAGAGAAAATAAAAGAACACAAAAACGAGAGGGGAGAGCCTCCCCAAGCAGTACAATTATGTTACGATACTGGCACCACATCCCCCGTGACGAAAGAACAATCCATCCAAAAGGAAGTTCCTGAAGGGGTATAATAACAGAAATACAAAATAGATATATATATATAACACAGTGAAACACCCGCAGAAACACGCTGCTAAGGTATTCCAACAAGGCCAATATGGCCGAGGCGAGACGAACGCGGAGGAACGCCTGATATATTTCACCTCGTAATATTGAATTAGAGATCAAATAAACACCTCTATAACTAAAAAAACCCCACAAGAAGATGGTACTTAACTTAGTAGCGGTGAAATCCTGAGAGGAAGACATAATGGGCCAAAAAACGGCAAGGAAAACCACAAGCACAAGCAAAGGGTACAATGATGAAGGCGTGCTAGAATGGAATGGTTCAAGATGGCGCTGGAGGCGTTGGTTGGCGGGGCGGTGAGTGTTGGCTGTAGGTCGGCTCCTCACTTTCCGGGTTTTTGACATTGGAGATTTCTACAGAGCAGGGGGCCTGTGATAGTGACATCATACACTCACCCTTATATATACCGACATCTGTTTGATTATAGATGATCGAACTGGGAGTAGTAACCCCAGCATTCCTGATAGCTTTTTTCTCTGGTATTTTTAGCAATACTTATACCTAGAAATTAGTGCTTAATGGTAATTTCACCGGGTGACACAGGTCTCGCCTCAGAAATAGATTTTTCCTTTGTCAAAATCCCTTTTTTGTCATTCAATAAAATCTGAACATGAAGCATTTAAAATAAAGTTATCCACTCATAAAAAGTTTTCCTAAAGCTTTGAATTTTTTATAGATGTCATTTATAATAATCTATAAAGAACAAAAGCAAGACCTTCATTAGATGCTTCAGCCATGAAAAGAAATACATATACTGTATACATTTCTACAGAAAAAGAAACACTCAACTGAAAATGCTCTTTGAAATCACACTGCCAATAAACTAAAAAAAAAAAAAAAAAAAAAAAAATAAAATATATATATATATATATATATATATATATATATATATATATATATATATATATATATATATATATATATATATATATATATATATATATATATATATTCCATTTTTTGCCAATACTGATAACTTTTTCAATTATTGATAAAAAGAAATGCTGAGCCTGCATCATTTTCACAAAACTTAAAAGAAAGGTACAGACAGTTTACATTGAAACAAAACATTAACTTTGGCCCAAAATTATTAATGAAATTGCCTCTCAAAAAGGTTAAACTTCCTAGTCTGAATCGGTATCATTGCCTGAGGAGTGATCTAGTTCGGAACCTAAATCTTCTTCCGAGTCTTCTGAAGAATAATCCTGGAGTGAAGATTTATCCTTTAAACTTGATGCAGAGGAGCGTCTTGATGATGATGGCTTTTCTTTTTGTGAAAGGGGAGCATCTGCTAATGTTGATGGCTGTGGAGTAGAAGTTCGATGAAGTTTTTCATCTAATGTCAAATGATGAGCGACATATACAAGTTTGGCAGCCCTAGCTGTTGATAGATCAGAGGAATGGATATGTGAGTGGCGACTGAATGACCGCTCAACCAAGGCACTGGTTGGGGGCAAATTTAATATTCCAGTAGCCACTTTTGAAAGTTGTGTGTGGCTGCACATACCATTGGATCATGAGGTAGGGCTACACTGTTCACACTTTGCCAGATGAAGGGTTTACTAAATAATTTTTCCTTTGCCCTAAACTCAGCTATTTCTCCCAAAACCTTTTTCTCATCTATACTTGGCATCCTTAAACCTACTTCATATGCCAATTCAATCGCATCAACTGCCTCTTCATCACTTATGTGACATCCTCTATAATGGGGGTCCAATAAGTTAGCAGCCAGGTGAACTTTCTGTACAAGCCACTCTCGTCTCTTGGAGACAACTTCTTTAAGGAGAGATTCCTCACTTTGGAGGACTGGAGAGTTTGGCAACTGCTCATCAAAGGAACTTTGCAAATCATTAAAAACCTTCATGACAATTGAAAGATACTGATCATTGCTTTCAGTCATAGTTATTGCAGTTGCTACTGGTTTTAGTAACTGAAGATATCCTGCAATCTTGTCCCAGAAAACTTCTGAGAGTAGAGTATCCTTTGCACTCTTTTCTAACCCTTTCTTAGCCTCCTCATCAATTACCAACTTCTGTAGTGTATGCTTGTTTTCTTGAATTGACTGCATGCAGTGAATGATTGACCCCCCTCTAGTTTTCACAGGGAGCTTCAGAGAAGTTTTGGCCTCATTTCCTTCACTTTGCAATTTCCTAAATATGGCCAAGAGTTTTTGACTATTCTTAATGTGCTTTACAAGATTAGTACATTCCTTTTTATTGACTCAATAGGTTTTGCTTTCATGATATCTGTGAACATTAGATGAAGTGTATGGGCAAGACAGCCATATGTTTGTATGTGAGAGAATTCCTCTCGTATTACTACCCAGGCTTTCTTCATGTTTGCTGCGTTATCAGTACAAACTCCCCACACCTTCATTGGGCCCACTTCCTCCACAACTGATTTAATTATCTGGCTAAAATATTCTCAGTGGGACTTTCAGCACCTGTTGAAATGCTTTTCCAAAATATTGGAGTAGGAACTGTTACCATTATGTTAATGATCCCCTCATTTCTGTAATAAGAATTTTAGGAGTTGTATTACTTGAATCTTGGTAATTTAATAAATATTTCTTTAGATAATAGGTACCAGTACCTATCAGTGTAGCTGGAAGTGTAACCAGTTATCAACCATACTCTATACAGCAATGTTCTCAGGCTTTAACATTTCATATGGGGATATTAGTAAATGACCTCCCTGGCCGCCCCCATGGAATTGCACCTAACACAGTGCAATTTAGGTATTATCTAAGGTCTTTGCAGCATCCCTTTGGCCCCAAGCTGCAACAATAATTGTTCTGCCACTATTACCTTAGTCTGTTTGCTTTCTTCAATATTGCTCTTCACTCTTTCTTGACTTATTCTTCACTCCAAAGCAGTGAATGGCCTTTGCTGCCCCAGTGTTTGGCTTAAAACCTAAATTCCCTACTCTGAGTTCAGAGACTGGTATAGAGCATTGCTTATCTGCTATATGCTTAATAATTGGTTATCTTTACAGCTAAGCTGGTGGGTGATGGATTGCTGGTACTTGGTCTACTGTATTATATGTCAGATCTTAATGAAACTGAGAAATTTACTGCCAGTTTTCATTTACAAGGCTCCTGCTATCTTGACTGTAAATAAGGTTAAACACTAATTACCTAATATTTGTCCAACCATCTAAAAGTACTGCTACACTCTGGGATGATGCCACTGCTTTGGCATTGGAGAGACAATCTTGATAGATATTCTCTAGCAGTGTGTTTGACAACTGATCCCTACTTGGTATTTTAAATGATGGCTGCAAAACAGCAAAAAAATTTTGCCAGTGCTTATTTCTTACTAGTCTCAGTGGAGAACATGATGAAAATATGGCTTTTGCTAGCAGTGTCCAAGCTTCTTTCTTTAATGTAAAAACAGAGAAAAAATTACTATACATGAATGAAAGTGTTCCACACTAATATTTCCAATGTTCTATATGAACAGATGAGCTTATTCAATAAACACTACAAATTTTGACCAACAATGATGAAGTGAAAGGATGACTGTTTAAATAATTGAATTTGAATAAAATACTCACGTTTTGAGGCTCAGACATATGGTCCATGTACTGCATTATTTTAACTGTCTGTGGAGTAAACACTGTTTTGGTCGTTTGTGACTTTTTCTTTTCCAGTTTGGAAGAAGCTAATGGACTTTGGCTTCTTTTATCTTGAAATGTTGTTTTGAAGTACTGGTGAAAAAGAGGTTTCTGTCTCTTCAGGCTCATCTAAATTCTCTTGGAACTCTTGTGCTGCAAATGTCTCTGCACTGCTTTTGGGATCTAATTTCATCTCTGTAAGATACTTATACTTTATATTATCATCAAATTTCTTACACTTAGTGATGTGTTTTTCCATACAAGTGCCATTTTTAGCTACTTCCTCATCACAAAAAAGGCATTTCACATGGGGCCATTTATTAGTAGTACTTGTCACTTCCTTGACAAGGCTAGTCACACTAGTTTGTGTGCGTGGCATATTGTACTAGTCTTTGGTCAATTATTTATGACACTAAAGGGATATATTGTGGACTGGTTAATACAATAAATACAGTTGAACACAAAGGGGATATCCAAAAAAGAAGTGAATATGGAAATTGGAAGTTTGTGCATTAAGACATTTTTTTAATTCAACTTTAAACACTAGTCTGTATGCATAGCAATATATGTTTAAAGGCAAGTCATCTGAGATGTGGTGAACAATAAAAGTAAAAACCTGAATTGCTGTAAAACTTAAGGTTCTGCAATGAGAGAGAGAGAGCCATTAATGATGCGTTATGTTAGCAATTGCACTATATTAGGGCATTAACAGTTTCCTCATTACTATGTTCTTCGTTAGAGGGGTGGGTAGAGCTGTCGCCTGCCACACTGTTGGCCCAGCGTTCGACTCTCCCACCAGCTAATGAAGAATTAGAGGAATTTATTTCTGGTGATAGAAATTCATTTCTCGTCATAATATGGTTCGGATCCCACAATAAGCTGTAGGTCCCGTTGCTAGGTAACCAGTTGGTTCTTAGCCACGTAAATCAAATCTAATCCTTCAGGCCAGCCCTAGGAGAGCTGTTAATCAGCTCAGTGGTCTGGTTAAACTAAAATATACTTTTTTTTCCTCATTACTATCAGTCACAGACAACACCTCTTACAGTATGAATAGAAACAAAGTAAAGTTGTTTACATAAGATTAAAAAAAAAATTAAATTGATAATGAAAATAGCATGAATGAAATGAAAACTATTCTTGATTAGGCCAGTAGGCTACTTGTATTTTGTCATTGTAGAGAGCTAAGGAAGTATTTGTTTATGTATCTAGATGATCTAGGCCTAGTGCTGCCAGAAACTGGTGATGCATACGTTGCTGCCATATGTATGATGAATATTAAGGATTATATTCTAGGACACTTTTCAAGAGATTGAGTCAAGTCCTTGACATTATAAGTTACTAGTATATTCAGTATGTACTACAGTCATGAATTTATTTCAAAGACAACTTTACTTTTGTCATATTTACCTTCTCCTATGCATGATAAGTACACTGCCAGTCAGGCCATGCTTACGCTGCTGCCAAACGCATGGTAAATACTAAACAGCTATGTTCTGTGGCATATTTTATGAGATTAAGCAGGGTATACAGTAGATATAAAAGACAAGTTTATTCAGCATTTTCTGAGATAATGAAGCTGTTGTAATGATAAATTTCTAAATTGAATTAACTTCTAATAATGTAAAAGTACAACACTTTCTAATAATGTAAAAGTACAACACTAGATGTTTGCCCAGCCAACTACAGCCTATTTGTGGCAGTTGCCACTTGAACAATTTAATCATGTTGGTAAATATAATGAAAATTGGCCTAAAGTTCAACTCTTTTATTTGGAAATCATAACTTGCCTATAGTATATAGAAGGATATATATTTGCGTACAATATTAAATAAATATTTCATAGCGTATTCAAGTGACTTATGTTAAAATTAAATGAACCTTGCCATAGGGCTCTTTGCTTGCAACAAACTTTCTCGGCTGCTAACCACAGTTGTTGCCAAATTGACAGCACTTACAATAATAATCAAGTAATATGATACTTAAAGACTTTACTTCGTATTTGTATTTCCTATCCTTTACACTAATGAATTTATATGTTAGAGAGAGAGATATGAGGGTGAGACAGGGGGATGTGGGCCCGGGGGAGGGTAGAAGCTACTAGACCCCAGTCCCAGTGGCACCATTTGTGAGTGGATGAAACCAACATGTTCAGAACGAAAATGGGTCAAGATAACATTTCATACAAAGTGGGATAGTTACAAATATCTATGTATGGTGTAAGGTGTAGAACATTTTCAGCTTCAATACAATACTGATGAAATATGTAGGATGCTTCTTAACCCTGTAATTGGGTGGATAAAGCAAAGAATAACATTAAATTTCTGGGCTCGACCTGTGTCACCCAGTGAAATAGTCCATTAGCACAGATTTCTAGTTATAAATATTGCTAAGTATACCAGAGAAAAAGCTAACCATAATGCCAGGGTTACGACCCCTGGATCGAACACCATTAGATGGTGTCGGTATACACAAGGGGTGAGTGGTTGCCACTACCACAGGTCTCCGACCTTATAGACTTCTCCAATCTCAAAACCCCGAAAAGTGAGGGGCCGTTCTAAACCTCATCCTCCGTACCCAGCCAACCACCACCCTGGCCGCCATCTTATAAACATTCCAATTTAGCACGCCTTTCTGAACACACCGTGTTTTTCCTTGGTGTTGTGTTTTTGGTTTTTTGCTGATTAAGACATGTCTTCCCACCCAGAATTCTCACCATCTAAGTTGAGTACCATTTCCTTTTGGTTTTTTATTACAGAGGCATATTATTTGACTGTTCGTACATTGTTTACCAGGTAAATAGTGCTCACGCAGGCCATGTGGGCTGTGTCTGCCTCTGCCATGCTTGACCCTCAGTCTTTTGCATGTTATTAGCAGGAAGTTTCTGCTAGTTTTTATTAATGCTCCATTCTATTTGGAGCCTTATTTGTAGAAATTACCATTTCGCTGGTAGGAGGCTAGGGAACCTGTTTCTGACTGATCTAGGATAGGGATGGAGGTATTCCCCTCCCTTTTTCTGATCATAAATTTTGAGTCCCTTTTCCCCTGGTTTCCTTCCTCCACCAGCGGTTGGTACCTTCTCGATGGTGGTATTGTTATGCTCATGATCATAACTGATGTGTACAAGGATGGATGACATGTCTATTCTTGGATTAGGTTTATATGTGATTCAGCGTCAGAGGCGGCCATCTTGGTATCCCCGCTTCCCGCATAACGATTGTTGTTTGGCCCTCTCTGCCACTGAGTCATTTATGTATTTTTATAGTATATATGATTTTAAACTTCCCACATCGAATGGTCCACTTTTTTATGTTAGTACTCTCGAATAACAGGTAGTTTTATTCGATTAGGTATATCCAAGCCTAGCCTACTCGACCAGTATCGTGTCGGTTTCGAGAGTTAGGCTGACAGGATAGGCGCTTTTTACACGATATTCATGCTACCTAGCTCACCTGACCAGGCCGTTTTGAGGTTTTGGAGGGATGTTAGGTTTGTGAGGAGTTCCTCGTTCTCTCTTGGCCCACCTGACCACACCGTTAGGTTTTGGAAGGTGAGGTTAGGCTAGTGAGGGAGTTGCTCTTCCCCCTTAGCCCACCTGACCAGGCCGTGAGGTTTTGGAGGGTGAGGTTAGAATAGTGAAGGGTCTCCTCAATTTATAGTCTACCACCTGACCAGGCTGTCGGTTTTGGAGGGTGTGGCTAGGTTATGCGAGGTTCCTCTCCCCCCCCCACCTGTAGCGCTCATTCTGGCCTTCCTGACCAAGCCAAAAGTTTTGGTTTTGGAGGGTAGGCAGGGATCAAGGTTGCACAGGTTATTTCATGTATGTAGCCTAGTCGTTCTTTACCTGATCAGTTAGCTTTTGGCGAGTGACCTAGGCATCTTCCTAGCAGAGGGAAACCGATCGCTTGCGTTCAGCACCCCCTGGGGAGTTTTCATTCGGCTTCCAGAGGCTGCTACCCACCCGTCTGGTTGCCGTTCGCCGGGTTTCCGCCACTCTGCTACCTTTCCCTTATCGGGCGGTGTTTCGTTTGCTCGCTTTCCACAGTTATAGCTGGAGCGTCGAACACTGTCCCAGGGATGCAATCATGAGTTCTGCTATGTTCAGTCTCCGCCAGGTTAGTCGGATCTTTCGTTGTTATCGTCCATGTTACCACTCCGGTGGGTATGGTTTTCGGTTAGTTGGCGCTTTCCACTATGTGGTTCCCACCCTGGGCGATTGAGAGTTGGGCCATATGCGAACACTCCTTTCCGCCACTTTACGCTGTTTCCATAATATGTGACATAATGAGATTTCCGTGGCAAATCACGGCGGAGTACCATAGCGCCAGACTATCTTAGAGTACTTATGTTTACATAATTAGTAGTTGGCCATTCTGTTTAACCTATGTTTATTATTCTGTACAGGCAGTCCCGGTTTACTTCCGCTTCGACGTTCGAGTTACGACGCTTTTCAAATATATTCATCAGAAATTATTTCCTGGCTTATTACGCATTTCCGGTTAGACGCGTCAGACGTCGACGATTATGGCCAAAATGGCAGAATAATCATAATTTGAAGGTTTTTGATGTAAAACTCAATAATAATGCATAACGTTTTCAATATTAAAAGTTTTTTCTTATGATTTTTGATTTTCGACGACGTTCGGCTACTAACGAACCCCGTGGATTCAATTTCAATTCGGGGTTTTACCTGATGACACGCATGTTTCATCACTCATAAATCTGTGTATTAGTCTTGTACTGCGGATTCAATTCGGTGGGTTTTGCCTGATGACACACATGTTTCATCACCCATAATCTATGTTAAGGTAGCCTATTACCGCTGGACCTACTCCGGCGGGCCTTGCCTTGACGTTACTCATGTACCGCCATTCCACTTACAGATGGTACGCTGTCAGGAGCCAGGGTGCACAGCGGTTCTCCAACAACCCTGTGGACACGAGGTGTGCCGGTCGCACTCCAGCTGCTCGGTCCACGTTGGGGACCTGGTCGTTTGGCACCCGGATGGCTGTGAAGTCTGCTACGCTCTGTACGAGTTAGTGGTGGATGAGTCGGTAAGTTTTAAGAGACCGCTAACCTTTAGTCTTTTTTTGACTTTAATGACTTATATAGACATATACGAGTAATTGGAGAATATTCTCAGTAAATCCTGCCCTTTCTTACAGTCTGACCGAATCATCCATGACTCTTCGCTGTCGAAACTGAAGATCTGGGTCGGCGGGTTTGGGAGGAACGTTGCGTCTGGCAAACCTTACGTCCTGTCGGAGGAGATTTGCAATCTCCTCTACCCCGGAGCCCGGATCTCTGCTGCAGTGCCAGCGGAATTGGCGGCCCCTATCATTGAGAGGATCCGGGAAGAGACGCAATCCTCCCAAGAAGACAACCTGT
The DNA here is from genome assembly GCF_040412425.1 of Macrobrachium rosenbergii. Lineage (NCBI taxonomy): Eukaryota > Metazoa > Arthropoda > Malacostraca > Decapoda > Palaemonidae > Macrobrachium > Macrobrachium rosenbergii. The sequence goes on along the minus strand of NC_089748.1, from coordinate 86,965,618 downwards.
GCGGAGAGGTGGTGGCCATCAACATCCACCTCGAGCCGATGAGCGTGGACTTGGACCACCAGGTAGAAGGTAAGAAGGTAAGGTGGTAAGTGAGGCAGGGAGAGAGAGTTTTGGTAGTCCCCTTTTTGGTTCTCCTTCTTCTTCTTCTTCTTCCTTTCAAGGGTTTCCTAAACCAGCTATCCTTGAGGACAGATCTAGGTCTGTTGTCCCCAAGGTGAAATCCTTGAAAAAGAAGGACTTACCAAAGTCCTCTAGACCTCAAAGGTCTAATTCGCCAGCTCCCTTAAGGTCGTCACTGGCTCTTAAACCAGTGGCGTCCTCTAGCAAGGCTACTCCCCGTCCAAAGGGTCGAGATCCAGGGTGTCCAAGGCTAAACCTCCACAGCCTAACTTTGACCCTGAGGCCTTTGCCAAACTTCTGATGCAGAAGTTAGACTCTAGGGTTGAAGCTAGGATTCAAGACGTTTCTTCCCAGCTTGCTTCAAGCTTGGAGACCTCTGGTCAGTCAGTGCTGTCATTGGCACAAAGGATGCAGGCCCAGGAAAGCTTGCTCTCCGGATTTATCCAATCCGGAGCAGTACAGCAGTCTCATGTTGTTCCGGATGCCTCCAGACTGCCCCCCTTTGATAAGGGGAACCCGTGGCGGCTGGCTCTTCACGCCCCCCTGCATAATGATACCCTGACCATCGAGGGCTTGGGCACTCGTCGTCTGGAAGAACTGGAGCTCTTTCCACCCGACCTGGTGCCTCCCTACCCAGGCTATGCCAGGCTAACAGAGGAAGCCTGGATTAGATCAGACAAGGTCCCGAAGGAAACAGTTATCTTTCCCAGGGACCAAGCCCAATCCACCCTGATGCACGCTCTCACTGACTGGGAGTGCGAGAATACAAAGCTTACTCCCTTTAAGAGGAGTTTTACGATGTTCTCGGTAGGTGACTCCATCCCTACCCCCTGCACAACTAAGGTCGCGGTGTTGACTATTCAGGCGGGAATAGGGGGCAAACCGCTGCCTCAACTCCGGGAGACAGATCCCACCTCCCTTTCCCCTTGGATTTGGAATATTGGTCGGGAGCCCGCTACGTTCACGGTGGGGTAAACTCTACCCGAGTGTGCCTCCACCTTGTTCAGTGAACAGCTTCCCAAGATTCCGGAGGCCCTTCTGAAGGCGGAGTTTGAGGCTAGTGCAGGTTGAGTCGCTCCTGCATTCCATCACCATTGCAGAGGTAACAGCGTTAACTTACGCTGACGAACCTCTGTTCCAGGTCCTGACGAAATCACTGTTAGCGCCATTTCAATCGGACCTTTATGACTTTGTAGTGGCGAGACAAAACTGCCGGAAGCATATCTTTGCAGACGCTACTATCAGACATGAGCCCAATAGACTCATGAAGAGTTCTGTCTGGGGACCTAACATCTTCCCTGAGGATGAGGTCAATACTGTTCTGGCGGAGGCAACCAGAGCAAATCAAAGTCTTCGCTCCCGCTGGGGTCTCCCTTTAAAAGGAAATCCACCGAGACCTCCGGACCTCAATCCAGGGAAAGGTAGAGGTTCAGGAGATATAGGAAACCCCAGGCTCAAACTATGCTTCAAGCTGTACCGGTCTCTCAGATCGGACAGCCTTCCACATCCAAAGCTCAGCCTCAGCAGCAGTTCATACTGATGCAGCCGGCTCAGCAAACCCCTGCTCCACCAGCCTTCGTAGCCTCCCCAGCCTTCAACGCTTCGTTTGAAAGCCAAGGGGCGTTTCGAGGCTACAACAGGCATGCGAGGGGGAGCAGAGCCAGAGCCGCCTACAGAGGTAGGACTGCAACTAGACCTCTCTCCCGTGGAAGAGGAGGCCGAGGAGGCAGAGGAAGTAAGTCCTCTTCCATTCAATGAGTCTCCTCAGGTAGGCGGGAGGTTATATCTCTTCCGGGACCATTGGACCTTCAGTCCGTGGGCCCACAGCATAGTTTCAAAAGGTCTGGGATGGAGGTGGAGCAGAGGGCCTCCTCCGCCAGTCAGATTCCATCAACCTCCATCCAAAGACTTACTGAACTTTGTAAAAGACCTTCTTTAAAAGAAGGCAATAAAGAAAGTGAGACACCTGAAATTTCAAGGCCGTCTGTTCAGCGTCCCGAAGAAAGACTCAATCCAGCAAAGAGTAATTCTAGACTTGTCTCGTCTCAACTTATACATTCAATGCGACAAGTTTCGCATGCTTACAATCTCGCAGGTGCGAACCCTACTTCCCCGTGGGGCCGTCATCACCTCTATAGATCTTTCAGACGCATATTATCACGTCCCGATTGTGAGAAACTTCTCTCCTTACCTAGGGTTCAGACTAGGGAAACAAGCATACTCGTTCAGAGTCATGCCATTCGGGCTCAACATAGCGCCCAGGATTTTGACCAAACTGGCAGAGACAGTAGTCCAACAGCTACGGGCCCAAGGGATTATGTTAGCCGCATACCTGGACAATCCAATGCCAAGGAATGTCGAAAAGCAACATTCATAGTGATCAGCTTCCTGGAATCCTTAGGTTTTCAAATAAACAGGAAGAAATCCCATCTAGTTCCAGAGGCTCAGTTTCAGTGGTTAGGAATCCAATGGGATCTAAACACACACAAACTGTCACTTCCGCCAGCCAAAAGGAGGGAAATGGCCAAAGCTATCAGGCAGTTTCTCAAAAACAAAAGAGCCTCTCGTCGTACCCAGGAAAGAGTCCTGGGTTCTCTTCAGTTCACGTCAGTGACAGATTTGCTGCTGAAAGCCAAACTGAAGGATATAAACAGAGTATGGCGGAGACGAGCCAACAGCAGAAACAGAGACAAGATGTCTCTAATTCCGCCGGTGTTGAGGAAGAGGCTTCGACCGTGGTCAACAGTCAAGGGTTTATCAAGGTCAGTGCCTCTCCAATTTCCCCCTCCATCATTAGTGATCCATATGGATGCTTCCCTGAGCGGGTGGGGAGGATACTCCCAACACAAGAAAGTTCAAGGAACGTGGTCAACTGTATTCCGCCAGTTCCATATCAACATTCTAGAGGCAATGGCAGTATTTCTAACACTAAAGAAGCTACGTCCAACCAGACAGATTCATATTAGACTGGTACTGGACAGTGCAGTAGTTGTGCATTGCATAAACAGAGGGGGCTCCAAGTCGAGCCATATCAGTCAGGTAATGTTTGCAATTTTCTCTCTGGCAAGGAAACATCTTTGGCACCTGTCAGCTACCCATCTGGCAGGTGTTCGGAATGTCATTGCAGATTCACTATCCAGGACAACTCCGCTGGAGTCGGAATGGTCATTGGACAAAGCATCATTCGAGTTGATTTGTCTTCAGGTACCGGGTCTCCAGGTGGACCTGTTTGCCACAGAGAGCAACCACAAGCTTCCGTGTTACGTTGCTCCCAATCTAGACCCTTTAGCTCACTCCACGGATGCAATGTCAATAGACTGGAACAGGTGGCAAAGGATCTATCTGTTTCCACCAATAAACCTATTAATGAAAGTTTTACACAAACTCAGATCATTCAAAGGTCAAGTAGCACTTGTGGCACCCAACTGGCCGAAGAGCAATTGGTTTCCTCTTCTTCTAGAGTTGAAACTCCGGCAAAACAAATCCCCAGTCCAAGATTGACACAAGTAGTACAAACTCGGACTGTGTCAGCTTCCTCAAGAATTCTGAATGCCCTAGCTTTATGGACTTCATGAAGTTTGCAGCTCAGAAAGACGCTAACATTGATCCTATTAATACACTGTTCATAGAATCAGACAAGAGGGAATCTACTCTCAGACAATATGACTCAGCAGTTAAAAAGTTAGCATTATTTCTGAGGGAATCTGAAGCTCAGGAAATGACCACGAACCTAGCAATCTTTTTCTTCAGATCATTATTTGAGAAAGGACTGGCCTCTAGTACTATTACTACAGCAAAATCTGCTTTAAGAAAAATATTTTACATGGCTTCAATATTAACCTTACAGACTCATATTTTTCACAATTCCTAAAGCATGCGCTCGTCTTAGACCAGCAACCCGCCCTCACACGGTTTCCTGGTTCTTAAATGACGTACTTAAATTAGCATCAGACACTGATAATGAATTATGTTCATACCGAGTCTGTTAAGGAAAACGTTATTTCTAGTAAGTCTAGCCTCAGGGGCTAGAATTTCTGAACTGTCTGCCCTCTCTAGAGAACCAAACCATGTTGATTTCCTCCCGTCAGAGAAGTTCTGTTGTCTCCGGATCTCAAGTTTCTAGCAAAGAATGAGGATCCACAAAATAGATGGTCTCCTTGGAAGGTTATTCCTTCCACAGGATCTGTCCTTATGTCCAGTTAACACTTCAAAAGCTTATTTAAATAGAACTTCTAATAGAATGTCTGGCCCTCTTTTTGTTAGGGAAAATGGAGGAACCATTTCTTAAAGACCATCAGGCAACAAATAATGTATTTTATAAAGCAAGCAAACCCGGATTCAGTACCTAGGGTACATGATATTCAAGGCGTGGCCACCTCAGCTAATTATTTTCATAATATGAATTTTGATGACCTTAAAAAGTATACGGGCTGGAAATCACCAACAGTGTTCAAACGCCACTATCTTAAGTCTCTAAAGGCTCTTAAATACTCCACAGTGGCTGCAGGAAGTATTGTTCCCCTGGCCCAGCCCTAGACTAGTTTATGTAACCTTAGTTTATCCTATTGTTTATTTTTCTCTCGCCTACCTGCCTCGCTTACTTGCCTTGCCTTCTAACCTTTAGGTCAGGCCTGCTTCACAGCCTGACTCCTGGCCATTTCATGGATATCCTGTTGTAATCTTTTGTTAGCCTTAAGTGTCTTGGTGTTAGTTATTTTATGATTTAGACTGTGTGCCCTATAATGTTAATTATGTTTTTATTATAAATGTTTTGGGTTATTAAAACAGTAATTTTCTCATAGTTTTATTTAGCTCCATTAAGGTAATTCTTAGAGGGCTCCACCAAGCTTTTGTATGGCTGATTCTCTGTCACGATTTCACTGGGTGACACAGGTCAAGCCCAGAAAAGGGATTTTGACAAAGGAAAAATCTATTTCTGGGGAAGACCTGTGTCATCCAGTGACCCATCCCTGTACTTCCTTTTTTTCCTCCCGAGTGGCATACCAAGCTTGGGGGTGCTAACTTGGGATGTTTATAAGATGGCGGCCGGGGTGGTGGTTGGCTGGGCACGGAAGATGAGGTTTAGAACGGCCCTCACTTTTCGGGGTTTTGAGATTGAGAAGTCTATAAGGTCGGAGACCTGTGGTAGTGGCAACCACTCACCCCTTGTGTATACCGACACCATCTAATGGCGTTCGATCCAGGGGTCGTAACCCTGGCATTATGGTTAGCTTTTTCTCTGGTATACTTAGCAATACTTATACCTAGAAATCAGTGCTAATGGACTATTTCACTGGGTGACACAGGTCGAGCCCAGAAATAGATTTTTCCTTTGTCAAAATCCCTTAATGCAGACAGTGAGGGGAGCATACCAAGATGTTATGAGGCTGGGGAGCCCACTACCAATGTACTGTAAGTATGAAATCTTTTGGTCATGATTTTTCCAACTGGTTTTCATTTCATAAGTTATTTAAATATGATGTTACAGTTCTCTAACATTACTGTAAATAATTGTCTTAATTGATGCAGGCACACTTCACAATTGTGAGGCTAACTCCTTGAGACAGTAGCTCCAGTGGTACCATATTTACTTTCCTCTTCAAACCATTTCCATTGTCCTGTCACAACTAACACAAATGAATATAAAGTATAAAGTGATAATTCATTATCAATTTTGTCATGGAAATACACTGAGTCTACACTAGCATTTGTATTCTCCCCTCCACCAAAATAAAATAATAATAATAAAAAAAGAATGGAATGCTTTCAAATAATGAGCAAAGCTCACATATTTCTTTTACTGGTCACAGAATATCACTGGAACTGTAATTTCTTTAATTTCTATCACAGTTATCACCTCTTATACCAAACACATTAACCTTCCACACTCTCCAAGCACAACTGCTATGTGATGCACTCAATTCCATTTACTCTGCCTCTGGTCCCTTAATGATACCAGTACGGTACAAGTTCACTTTGAACATGTTTGATACAGAGCAGCAAGACTGTTGCTAAATAAATTACTTTCTGGGTTTTTGACCTTCATATGGTTTTCACACGGTCACACCTCTCTGCTTGTCCTAAATTCCTAATGCATCCTAGTTACAAGAAATAACTGCTACCATTACTTCATGTTTTAACTATATACTGATATGTAAATGTAATGCACATTTACCTTGGTTCTGGAACCTATCTCATTGATACGAGTTCCATACAAGTAACAGTTTAACATGTTTAATACCTAAAAGAACATGTACCATACATATTTGTTAGGAGCTATTGCCCTTCATACGGTTTTCTTACCTCTCTTCCTATCTTGAACTCTTCATGCATTGAAAATCTTTAGATTTAGCTTCTAATATGGGTTTAAGATATGATTGAGAAATTGCAGTATAACATGTTTGATAATTGAATATACTAATGATCAAATGTGAAATGTTAATATGATTACAACACTAATTTATGGTACTCATAAAACTCAATCTCATATGGTTGAGATGAATTTTTCTAATATCGTAATTTCTATTTTCACACAGATTTTTCTTTCTCGTGCTAAATTGCCTTGTTACCCAAGCTTAGAGTATCTTTGTCAGAATAACATTAGTATGAATAAATGTGCTATGTACGGACAGTACGGTATCGTATTCCCCTAGCCAAACAAGAAGATCTAGTACATGTAATAATTTTTAAAATTTCAATAATACCCAGATACATAATAAATTACAGGGAATAATTGTATGTGTATATTATGGATAATATAAGCACAGTTAGACATTGTGTGTGGCTTAGGAAGCAACAGAATGTGAAAAAATGCAGAAAATTGGAAAACACCAAATTTGACTTTTTTGCACAAAAAAAAAAAAAAAAATCTGAAAAAAACACGTTTGTTTTTTTCGTTCCACAACCCTAATAAGTAAATCTGCATCTTTTTGATTAAATGGTAACACTAAAATAATCTTATCTTTTACCACCTTGGTGGTTATCAAATTATAATAGGTTATAATATCTCTTACCATAGGGATATAATGCCCCTCTACCAAAAAATTATTAATTATATCTTCTAATTCTTTAGGAGCAATTAAGGTTGGGCTTAACATTCCCTTATAAGCTAACAAGATTGCATTTAACATTTCTCTATGTTCTTGCAAGAGTAATTCACTTTCCATTATAAAGTTACTCAAAAAATGTTGATTTTCTAACATATTTAGTTCTTTTGTTACATTTTTACTGACTTTATTAATGAATACCTTTAATTTTTCTATCTCTTGGGTATTTAAGTTTTGAAAAGTTATCGCTTTATTTAACACTATACCTCTTGTTGCTGCCCATTGTTCCAGCTTATCAGTTCTGGCCTTTTCTTTTTCTACATTAGATTCAGTTGCGACTCCAAATAGTTGATTTAGTGCTGTTCCTATAAAAGGTAAGAGGAATCTTTTGGGCCTTGTATTTAAGACATTTCCTATGTCATTATCTAATCATTTCAACAATGGTATGGCACTGTTATTATCACTCTTCTGTATTATGGATTTGAGTTCTTTTTGAACATCTGTCAAAGTCATTTCATCGATAAGCACTGAGGAAACATCAACACTTACAATTCCTAAATCCTTTATTAATTTCACAGATCCCGTTTTCTCTAGTAGTGCACCCTTTCGGATGACCACTTCGGATGACACGAAAAGTAGGATTATACTTATTAAGATGAGCCGCATGTTTGTATCTGTAAGAATAAGCATTATCAGATATTCTATATACATGAGGTATTTTGATTTCAACAAATACATTTAGCATATGATATTTCAGTTCAATGCTTAACATAAATTTATCTTTCTTAACTCATATCTTTTGTTTATTTGTTCTTCCTTATTTTCCTTCAATACTTCTAACTTTTTAGTGGACCAAGCATCTGCTTTTATTACCTTCACATGATTCCAGTGAACTATCTTTTCTTTTAGATCATTCTCACTAATAATTCTAGCTTATTTAATTTTAACACTTCTAATACTCTATAAGAACCATGAAATTTAGGAGAAACCTTTACATTAGGCTTTCTGGAATATGATTTTGAACATATACCTGAGCACCTACTATAATGTCTGGTTTAGTCGTATTTTTGTCATAATACCTTGCGTGAATTTGGTGGTATGCATTAAGTCTAGTCCTCGTTTGTTTGATCGTTTCATAAGTACATCTAGTTTTCCATGCAGTATAGTCATCATAATTATAAGTATGTCAGGGTAGTGTTGCATCATCTAGTAAGGTATTAGGTAGTCTCTTTTGATACCCATATAATAAGTAGTGTGGTGATTCTCCTATTGTCTCATTTACAGTATTGTTTATAGTAAACTGTACGTCTTCCAAAGCTAAATCCCAGTCTTCTGTATTAGGTTCTTTCTACTGCTCCATTTGAACTTGGTTTATATGCTGTTATTTGACATTTATTTGTCTCGTAAAATTCACATAGTTTTCTTAAAAGTTCACTAGTAAATTCAGCTGCGTTATCAGAAAGAAGAACTTCTGGACATGAATGTGTCATGATAATTCTAGATTTAAGAGCTTCTGCTACTGTAATTGCATCTCTATTTCTTACTGGTACAATCTCTACATATCTTGTTAGATAGTCTAGAAAGACTAATATTTGTTTATTCCCTCTGACAGTGGTAGGGAATTGACATGCATTGGATGTTTTTCAAATGGAGCCTTTGGATTTACATTACCTTCATTTGTATTACAAACTACACAATTTTGTACAAAGTTTTTGGCATCTTCACTACAATGTGGCCAAAAATAATTTCTGGTTATGATTCTACTTATCTTTTTAATTCCTGGATGTCCTGCCAACTTATATGAGTGGGTTATTTCTAAAACTACTCTGATTAGTGTTTTGGGGATGTATAGACGAGAATAACCATTCTTCTCTGTTGGTCTTTTATACAATAACCCGTTGATTAATACAAAATCAGGTTTTGAAGATTCATCTGTCATTAACTGTCCTATTATCTGTCTGATTTCTGTATCTTTTCCTTGTTGTATTTAAACTCTTTCTAAGTCTAAGTCTATTACTTGACAGCTAAAACAAAAGGTATTATTTTTAATGCATTTCCCTGTTTCTTCTTGGGATCTGGATAATGCATCTGCTAGTGTATTAAATTTCCTGGGATGTATCTGAATTCTGGAGCAAATTCTAACACACTAATGAACCATCTATTGAACTTCATGTTATTTGTAAAAGTTCTCTTTTTAAACAAATCACAAATGGGTTTGAGATCAGTAAGTACATTGACTTTATGCCGTAGGAGTATGTGCCTAAACTTCTTTAAACCCAGTATAATGCTAAACATTCCCTTTGTATTGTGCTATAATTTCTCTCTGTTGCATTTAAGACTCTACTGGCATACTATACTGCCCTCATTCTAGTTTTGTCCTTTTGTAGTAATACAACTCCTAGCCCTGTACTTGAGGCATCACGGGCTAAATAGAAGTCTGGAGAAATCTGGGTTGACTAATACAGGATTCCTTGTCATTTTACTCTTTAGTGTTTGGAAGGCTGTCCCTTGCTCTTTATTCCATTCATATTTGACATCCTTCTTTGTTAATTCTGTTAATGGTTTGGCTATTGTAACAAAACCCTTATTGAAAGGTCTATAGTAACCTACCATTCCTAGAAATTGTCTCAATGCTTTCAAATTTTTAGGAGCTGGATATTCAGTTATTGCCTTTATCTTACCTGCTTGCATGCGTAGTCCATCTTCACTAATTACATGACCTTAGTATTGCAAAGATTTCATTAAGAATTGACATTTCTTTAATTTGACTTTTAGTCCTGCTATTCTTAATCTTTCTAGGACTATTTCTAAAGTTTTGAGGTGACTTTCTAAATCTTTACTAAAAATGATAACGTCATCTAAGTAAACTGCAATATTTTCCAGATCTCCTAGAATTTGTAAAATTAATCTAACAAAAGGTGAAGGAGCCAAAGTGAGTCCAAATGGCATGACTTCAAATTGTAAGTGTTCTTTATGTGTGCTGAAGGCTGTGTATGGTTTCAACTCTTCGTCTAAAGGTACTTGCCAATATCCACTCAGCAAATCTAAGGATGAAAATATTTTTGCACCTCCTAATGGAGCTAACATATCTTGAATTACTGGCATTGGCATTCTATCTGGGATGGTGTTGGAATTTAACTTTCTATAATCTATCACAAGTCTCCAATTTCCATCTTTCTTTGGAGATTTGGAAGGAATGACTACCCCATCTTTCTTCATTTCTTCTATCAAATTATCAACAATGGGTCTTTGGCTTATTGGTAATCTGTAATTAGGAATAAAGAATGGTTTTGCTCCATCATCTAGCAAAATTCTATGTTGTAGGACATTTGTTCTGCCTAATTTATTTCCTTCTGTAGCTATTACACATATATTTTTCTAATACCTGAATTAATTTATTTTTGTTTTCTGGGAAATCTGTTTTATTCATCTCTTTGCTTAATTCAGACCTTTTACCAGTTACAGAGAAAAATGCTTTTTCTTCCAGTGTTAGTAAAGGATTGTTAACAGGTATTCCTTTGCAAAAGACAATGCCTGCATATAGTGTTAGTTTGTTATCTGAGTAGTTTTGGACATACACTTCACAAGTATTACCCTTCATGTGGACTAAGAAATTATCCATTCTGACAAATTCTGGTAATTCTTTATTTAATAACAGAACGTCTTTAACTTCTATTTCTTCTTTTCCCCTTAAATGTATTTTTGTTAAACACTTTGGATGCAACATTACTTGTCTATTAAGTATGAACTATACTTTATTATCATCAGCAGTGCTTATGCAACATATTTCTTCATCCTCTATATCTGCAAAGTAACAAGGTTCTGCATATTCACTAGCTTTTTTAGTTACTGCTATTACATTATTTATATCTACTTTATATATCTACTTTATTTATTTTGTTTAATAACAATACTGTACTTCATTTAGTAATTTCCCTTCGTTATCACAACTTATTACTACTTCTGAATATAATGAAAAATAACGTGCCTTTACTGATAAATATACAGAGATAAATAACTTATTACTACATTGCTATAGCTATCGGTATTTATCTCTGTATAATTATCAGTAAAGGCACGTTGTTTTTCGTTATATTCAGAATCTCGGTGATCACCATTATGTATATATGGGTCATTTCTTTCTTCGGAGTACTGTATGTAATTTCTTGATGTGCACATCTTCTTGGTTTTCTATTCTGTAATTGTGGGAATTCCTCTTTTCTATTCTTTTCCATTTTATCTTGATTGTTCTCTTGATGGTAATTTATTTTATGTATGTCTTTCTCGCTTGTTGAAGCCGTCTCAGACAAATTGATCAGATTTGGGTGAAACTTTTCTTCTTCAAGCGTAAAGCATACGCTCCTCTGATTATCATGTGTCAGGTTAATTCTTCCTTCTCTGCAGTCCAGGATGATTCCACATCTCTTCATTAGATTAAATGAGAATAATACTTGTGCGGGGAAAAATCTGTCTTCTGGAACTATAAAACTTTCAACAGATTTATGTGGCGAAATGTCTATTTCTAAGTTCACATTTCCTAAACTTTTAATCTGTTTACCCACTACTCCTTTTATTATTCTGCTTTGACCCTCGATTAGTGTTTCTTTAACGCCTAAGTATTTGGTTAATGTGTGTATCAATTATGCTTACAGTACTACCTGAATCCATAAGCACAGTACATATCGTATTATTTATGGGAACTTTAATGATAGGTAAATCCTTTCTGGTTATTTTTTCTTCGTCCATGGAAAATACAACTTCTTTACTCTGCAAATAGGAAAATGCGGATAAACCTTCACTCCCCCTTTTTGCTAATTCTTCTGTTTTTATATTATCTTCTTGAAGGGACTTTCTTTCTGTCTTATGTGTAGGGATAATTTGTCATTGACTTGAAGACTTATTTGATGTTGAGCGATTGTGGCTTGATTCAACTACTTCTTTATTTCCTTCTTGTGTTCCAAACCAGCAATTCTTGGTTAAATGTCCTACTTTCTTGCAAATCATGCTGATTCTAGGCCTTCTGCACTTGTTTGTTGAATGATTTGTATACCCGCAGTTTTCACAGGCTGTCTCTGATCTAGCTCCTTGAGCGGAATAGTTCACTGGGGTTGAATTATTTGTGTTTGAGTTTTGACCATATTTATGAGGTTAGGGAGGACCATTCTTTGTTTGATTATATCTTCCTTTCTGGTTTGGATTCCATTTTCTTTCAGTATTTTTGGCATATTTTCCTTGAAAGGTAGTTGGTCTATTCCCTACTTGTCTGGAATTATCATAGAACTTATTATTCATTTTAAAAGTAGGATTATTATTTCTTCCTTTCCTTTCATTTTGTGTTTCTGTTGTTCCTACAAATTCCTTGGAGAGATCTATCTCTTTCTTTTGTATTTCTTCTCTCATTGTTTTCAATGTTTGAAGGCTGTCTTTCTTTGGATCAATTTTTATTTTTCTGAAAGCCTTCTTTTCCTCTTCTCCAAGGGCATTATGTATTGTTCCAAATGACAAGTAATTCAAAACATGTCTTAGATCAACTAAATTATTGTCATTATCACCAAACTGTTTCTTATCTCATGTGGTAATGCCTGTTTCTGTAAGTCTTCTGTTATTTTATCTATTGCCTTCTCAACACTTGCATACAGATTAGCTATTGTTTTATATTGTGGGTTAAGGAATCTAGTTATGTTATATAAACTGTCAGTCTTATTTACTAGTTCCCAGAGTGATAAACAAATATCTTTGAATTCCGCATAGTTATTAAGTTTGCTAAAACTTGTGGAATTCAGAGTTTTGTGGGCGTCACCATGTTCTGAACTTACGAGAATCAAGGCTTCATTTATTTTAGCTCTTTCATCTGTTGTTCCCCCTGAAGTTATGCGACTATCTGCATCTGTGAGCCAATGATTTACTGTTTAAGATTCGAGTCGACTTTTGTCAGGATTTGAATCAGCCACCTGTCCACAGAAGCGTGTGGCTGTTGTTATTACAGCTGCTTGATTCATATTGTTATATTGGAAGGTGCAGGTATTATTAGTATTGTTACTATTATTATTACTGTTAGCATTATTAGAATTATTAACAGTATTTTGGTTCTGGTTAGTTGTGTTATTATTGTTAGTATTTCCTTGCTCTAAAGTTGAGTGGGAAATTATTCTTGGAATTTGGCTACGTCTGAGTGTCGACGGTCTTAAATTTTATGGTGAATGGCTAACTGTGTTCAGTAATTCGTCAAAAACTCTTTGCATTATTCAAGTTGAGTACATCATTTGTATCTATATAAAAAATGTTATACTATACACACAGTACTATAAAATAAAAGAAACTATCAAATTATAACAGTAAAAAAAATAAAATTCTTAAACTGAGTTCAAGTGCACAAGTAAAATAGATCTTTGAAAGTAATCATTCAAATACACAAAAAAATTGTATGCGAAACTGGGCATCACATCATCAAAAAAAAAAGTTTCACTTATACAACTTACCCGGTAGTTACATATAGCTGTCGTCTTTGACGCCACGGCAGTATTCAAATTTCGCTAGCGCTTAGCGTTATTTATAGGTGATCCTCTACCCCCGCCCTCTATCGGGTATCGGAACCGCTCCAAGAACACGCCATTAGTTTTTTGCCGTGCGAACCGGTAATACGGTTCTGCTGCTGGTGGTATTTCAACAATTCGAACTTGAAGTTCCTTTTTTGGTGAAGTACTTGGTTTGTTGTTTTTTGCTGGCGCTTGTTATTGCTTTAGCGTTATTCTTAGTTAGACTATTATGTCTGATTCGGGTTCTAGTGGTATCCGGTTTTGCAGCAAAGGCTGCAAAACCAGGCTTGTTAAGCTTAGTTTAGACCCGCACACTTCTTTAAGCTTAGTTTAGACCCGCACAATTCTTGTTTTTCATGCAGGGGGCAAAAATGTTCTGCTGACTTGACTTGTAACGAGTGTGAACTACTAACTTTGTCTGACTGGAGTGCTTTGGGGAAGTACATGAAGAAGCTAGAGAAAGATAGGATAAGGAAGGCCTCTTCTAGGTCTTCTAGGTCAGGAGGTAGTCAAGAGGTTTTTGTAAGCCCTATTAACCCTGCTCCCCTGTAGTTCCTGTAGTTTTACCTGCCCCGACACCGCTTCTCCCAATCCTGATACCGTGTCAGTCCTTAATGCTTTTATGTCTACCATGCAGAAAATGGGAGACAATTTGCAGCGGTTAGTAGACCGCAGTGATAATGCAAGTGTTGTGCCTTGTGTAAGTGTTGTGGAGGAGGTAGCTTCTCGGCCCATTCACGCTCCCAGGTCTAGGCCCCTGTCAGGCTCCCAGGTTCCAGGGAGAAGGCATGCCGAAAGCCGAAAGGAGGTGAGTGGGACCTGCTCCCCAAGCAGTTGCCCCCTCAAGCAGTCCTGTTGCCGCTTCCCAGGCTGCTGGCCCCCACCACCGAAAAGGTGAGGAGCGGATAGTGTCGAGTGGCTCCAGTTGGAGTTCCTCTCCTCCTAGAGGATGGCGTTTTCGCGACGCTTCTAGACCTTTGAAGAGGTCTCGTCTGCTTTCACCATCGAAGCTTCCTAAGAAGAAGGCGCTTCTGGAGGATCCTACCCCTTCCTGTAGCCTTTGGGCAGAACCGGAGAGGCTTTCTTCGTCAGACTCGTCTCATTCGTTTTCGGCTGAGCCTTCTTATAAGACAGTTGCAGCTGAGAGGTCTGCTTCGTTGGCGCCAGCGACTCCTGTGACTCCTGTTCCTGTGGCGCCTGCTCCAGCATTCGATGGACCTCAACAGCTAGTGATTGACGGAATCAACGCCCGTCTGGACTCGATTTTACAACTTTTGTCCAAAAGTCAAGTCTCTTCTTTGGCTCCTCCTCGATGCCAGTGGCGCCACCTCGACTCCTCTTTCAGTCGCCCGGTAGCGCCCCACTTGCGCCTCCGTTGGCGCCACCTTTGGCTGCTGTGCCGACTGCGCCTCCTTTGGCGCCCTGTGATGCCAGCGCGCCGCCTCGACTACTCTTTCAGCCGCTCCGTAGCGCGCCGCTTGTGCCTCCATTGGCGCCACCTGTCGTTGTGGTACCGACTGCCCTCCTTTGGCGCCACCTTTGGTTGCTGTACCAACTGCGCCCGATGGCTCCTCAACAGGCTCAAACTCTTTCGGTGACACAGCAAGAGTATGTCACGAGCCTCCCAGCCCCGCCGTAACTCAGGTTTCAGTTCAAGGGGACTTGGATGAAGACGTAGTCCAGCTGGACTTGTCCCCAGTATCTGACGAACTCCTCTCGGGCTTAGAGGCGCAGTGTAAGAAGGAGAAGTCTCCGCAACTCTCTTCTTACAAGAAGCTCTTGAAGTTCTTCATTGAGAACTTCCTGATTCATTCTCCCTGCGGCGCGCCCGTCTCCTGGGTCCCAGTGCAAGAGGGACAAGGCTTCTGTTTTTTTTTTCGGACTTTACAAAACTTGTCCTGTCCATCTCGGCGAAGAAAGGCCTTAAGAAGATGGATGCTTGGCTGGCCGAGAAGAGGGAAATTGGGAAGAACGTTTTCTGTCTTCCTCCTTCTCGTTGTTCCTTCCGTAACCGGAGTCGGTACGAGACTGGGGAAATGTTTTCCCTGGGTGTGGCTGCCTCCGCACAGGGGAACTTCTCCAGTCTTGTGGATGCCAGTAGGAGGACCGCACTTAATTCTGCGAAGGTTTTCTTTACGTCCTCCGAACTGGATCAAGTTTTCAAGAGCGTGTTTCGGACTCTTGAAATAGTGAGCTTCCTGGACTGGGCGACAGGCCTTAGCCAGGAAGATTAAGGATTTTGATCTTCCTTCTGAGCTCTTGGATGATGTGGTAGGAGTAGTGGACTGCATTGATAGGGGCATCTGCGACGGTGCAGTAGAACTTGCCTCTTTATTTACTGCAGGAGTTCTCTAAAAGAGGCAACTTTGGTGCTCCTTTTTAGCAAAAGGTATTTCTTCAAACCAGAAGTGGGCTCTCCTGTTTTCTCCTTTGGACAAGGCACATCTGTTTCCGCAGCAGGAGTTGGTGGCTGCAATTTCCAGGCGTTAGCTCAGAAGTCAACCCAGGATCTTTTGTCGCAGTCTGCCAAGAAGGCGAAAAGACCTGTGCTTTCTACCGCTTCTGTGCGCGGTGTTTCGTCTCCTGCTATCTCGTTTGGTCAGTATAAAGGGAGATCCTCTAGACGTGTTTTTGGCAGGACCAGAGGAAAAGGCAAAGCCACGCCTAGAACCTTGACAGCCCCTGAGAAGAAATGAACCTTTTGTCCTCCATTCAGCAGTAGGAGCCAGACTGCAAAGGTTCTGGCAAGAGTGGCAACGGATCTCGCAGACCCTTGACGATCCAAGTTTTAAAGGAAGGATATGCCATCCCTTCCTTTCCAAACCTCCTTTAGTGGAGGCTCCAGTTTCTTTACAGGCGCATTTCGCACAACTCCGCGAAACTAGACGCCCTTCGCTCAGAAGTCCGAGCCATGCTGGAGAAGGAAGCGATAGAACTGCTTCATGCCCCTCTATCTCCAGGTTTCTACAATCGTCTGTTCCTGGTTACGAAAGCATCAGGGGATGGAGACCCGTGACTAGACGTGAGTCGTTGAATGTCTTCGCTCAGAAGACAAAATTCTCCATGGAGACAACGCAGTCGGTCTTGGCATCTTTACATCAGGGGGATTGGATGGTTTCTATAGACCTCCAAGACGCTTACTTTCACGTCCCAATACACCCAGATTCAAGGAAGTTCTTGAGGTTCGTCTTCGAGGACAGGTGTATCAATTCCGTGCCCTCTCTGCTTCGGTCTGTCGACAGCCCTGCAAGTTTTCACAAGGGTCCTGTTATCAGTAGCCAGACACCTTCACCTGGAAGGAATTCGAGTTTCTATGTACCTCGACGATTGGCTGCTCAAAGCGGCGTCGAGGGAGAGCTGTATGGAGGACCTATCAAAGACTCTTCAATTGGCAAAGTCTCTAGGCCTCATTGTCAACGAGAAGAAGTCTTGCCTTACTCCCAGTCAGCAGATTGTCTATTTGGGAGTGAGTCTGGACTCTCAGACTTTTCAGGCTTTTCTGTCCAGTCAACGGATAGTTTCATGCCTGCAGAAGATCGACGACTTTCTGCAGAGGAAGATTTGTTCCGCGAACGAGTGGATGAGCCTCGTGGGAACCTTAGCTTCAGTGGAGAAGTTTGTAAGACTGGGGTGCATGAACCTGAGGCCACTGCAGTTTTACCTGCAAGAGAAGTGGCCCAGGAAACAGTTCCCGGACTCCTTCACCTTCGCCATTTTGGAAGAGATAAAGGAGTGCCTCCGTTGGTGGAGGTAAGAAGGAAGGCTGACACAAGGGCTTCCTCTTCAGCTTCCGAACCCAGACCTAACTTTGTTTTCCGACGCCTCGGACAAGGGCTGGGGAGCGACTATGGGGACAAAAGAAGTTTCGGGCCAGTGGCAAAGAGAAGAGAGAAACTGGCCTATAAATCGAAAGGAACTAAAAGCAGTTCACTTATCTCTGTTGGCTTTTCAACAAGAAGTGGAAGGCAAATGTGTCTTGGTCCAGGCGGACAACACGACCACTCTGGCATACATTCGAAACGGGGGCACTCACTGTGGTCCCTCTACGAGACCTCGAGGAGCTACTAGTTTGGGCGGAGGAGATCGGGACCAGACTAGTAACGAGATTCATTCAAGGGGAGAGAAATGTAGCGGTGGACCTTCTCAGCAGAAAGAACCAGGTCCTGTCCAACGAGTGGACTTTACATCCCCTAGTTTGCAGGAGCTATGGAAGGTATGGGGACGCCCGCTCATAGATCTCTTTTGCAACCGACAAAACGACTCGGCTGCCCCTTTACTGCTCTCCGGTTCCGGACAGCAAAGCCGTTTTGGACGCAATGTCATGAACTGGTCGGACCTGGATCTTTATGCTTTTCCCCCATTCAGGATCCTGTGGCAAGTCATTTCGAGGTTCTCAAGCCATCAGAACGTAAGGATAACTCTGGTGGCTCCATTCTGGCCGTCCAGGGAGTGGTTCCCAGACCTTCTAAACCTCCTGTCAGACTTTCCGAGACTTCTGCCAGAGAGACCAGATTGACTCAGACAGCCGCACTTTCAGAGGTACCACCAAAACTTGTCCGCTCTTCATCTTGTCGCCTGCAGACTGTCAGGAGACTCGTCAGAAAGAGAGGCTTTTCAAGAGAGGCTTCGGAAGCTATCGCGAACCCAAGAAGAGAATCCTTTGACAATGTTTACCAGGCGAAGTGGACACAGTTTAGGTCCTGGTGTCGACTTCTTCGACGTTTATAGCCCAGATGGCCGATTTTCTCTTGTTCCTCCACAGAGAGAAAAAGCTTGCTGTGCCTACTATTAAAGGGTATAGAGCCATGTTGGCTTCAGTCTTTCGACATAGGGGTCTTGAAGTGTCTTTGAGTCAAGACCTTTCAGATCTGATTAGATCATTTAATACGTCAAAGAGGGACCAGAAGAGACCAGTGGCGTGGAATCTTGACGTAGTGCTGAGATGGTTACGGTCTCAATCCTTTGAACCGATGGCGAACATCTCCTTGAAGGATCTCACGAAGAAGACTCTTTTTTGGTAGCTCTGGCTACGGCCAGGAGAGTAAGTGAGCTACATGTGATAGATAAAAGAGTAGGCTTTGCTAAGGGGAAGGCAGTATGTATGTCTACTCTGGTTTCTTAACCAAGAACGAAGACCCGTCAAGACCTTGGCCAAGAGAGTTTGAAATTAAGGACCTTTCCCAATTGGTCGGTCCCAAGAACCCGAGAGGTACCTCTGCCCTGTGGGAGCTCTCAAGTTCTATGTTCAGAGAACGAAGAAGCTCAGAGGTCCCAGTGACCACCTCTGGTGCTCGGTTAGAGATCCTTCGAGGCCTCTCTCTAAGAATGCCCTTTCCTTCTTTTTGAGAAGCCAGATAAAAGAAGCTCATGAGCATTGTGTTGACTCGAGATGAGTATTCTTAAGGTAAAGGCGCACGAGATAAGAGCAGTTTCGACTTCTGTAGCCTTTAGCAGAAACTTATCTGTGAAAGACTTGGTTAAGTCCACCTTTTGAGATGCAAGTCGGTGTTTGCATTACATTACTTAGTGGACGTGCAAACTGTTTTCGAAAAGTGCAGTACGCTGGGGCCCTTTATTGCGACTGACACGGTGTTGGGGGAGGGTGAAGAGGAGTCCACTCCTTAACTAACATTTTCACATTGGTGTTGGGGTTGTTGTTTTTTAAGGTTGTCTGGAGATACATGGTGTGGTAGTATCTTCCAGTTTTAATCTTTGGTATTTGGTTTTATGGTAATGTTAGGTGATCCCTCGTTTTGTTGTTCGTCGTACTGCGCCCTGATCAAGGGCATCAGACTTGTCCGTACGCAGCCATGTTCTCTCCTGACGGCAGGTACTGTTTTTATTGTGTCCGACACACGGATCCCTTTATATCCTCTCGGCACAATATAAAGGCCAGCAGACTACAGAGGCAGTAACCACTGAGTCAGCTACCTTTAAAGGTAAGGAACCTATGTCTAACTTGTTGCAAGTAGATAATTCCAAGAATTTTATTAGTTGCCAGTGTCCCACCTCCTCAAGGTGCCAATCAGCTATATGTAACTACCGGGTAAGTTGTATAAGTGAAAATGACATTTTTATGATAAAATAACGTTTCACTTATACTTACCTGGTAGTTACATAATCATAACCCACCCTCCTCCCCTAACCTGGGCAGTTGGGCAAAAACTTATGACGTGTTCTTGGAACGGTTCCCGATACCCCGATAGAGGGCGGGGGGTAGAGGGATCACCTGTCGTAACGCTAGCGCTAGCGCGAAATCTGAATACTGCCGTGACGTCAAAGACGACAGCTATATGTAACTACCGGGTAAGTATAAGTGAAACGTTATTTTATCATAAAAATGTCATATTCATCACAATGAGTACACAAAATTGCATGTAATTACTCAAAATATTTATCACCAACCGAGTAAAAAAAAAAACTATTTCCCTATCTAAATTATTTATTAAACAAATAATTATCATAGAGAGAGTAATAAAGGGATTTTGACAAAGGAAAAATCTATTTCTGGGTGAAGACCTGTGTCGCCCAGTGAAATGTCCCATATAGCACACATTTCTAGGTATAAATATTTGCTAGATATACTAGAGAAAAAGCTATACAGCTAATAGGATGCCAGAGTTACTACCTCTGGAGCGATCATCCTCATAGGATGTCGGTATGTCATCTAGGAGCGAGTGGAAGCCACTACCACAGATGCTTAACCCAAATAGCACCCAAAACTTTGGCCAGCCTAGGGTGGGAAAAAAACCTTCATCCTGAGACCCAAGAAGGGTTCAATGAGCAACACAGGTCTTCACCCAGAAATAGATTTTTCCTTTGTCAAAATCCCTTTTCTGGGATCGACCTGTGTCGTGCAGTGAAATAGTAGCAGAGAATTGGCCATAAAAGCTTGTTAAATATAAAAAGTCAAATGTCAAAATAAAAAAATTTTTCTAAGGAAAATAAAATTATTTTTGAATATGCTTTTTACTTATCCAAATAATATAACAAATTATTTAAATCTGTATATGTTAAGTAAAGTATACAAAACAATGTAGCTTAAGATATTGCTTAACAATCTAACTAAAAAACCATCACCTAAATTAACAAATAGTGGTGAAAAATTGAACAAGGATGGTATGTACAAAGACAGGAGTGGTTTGTGAAGCAACCCAAACCCAGTCAACAAGGTAGAAAGGCAGGGAGTACAAGCGAGGCAGGTAGGTGAGAGGTATACCAATCGGTAGGGCAAGCAAACTAAATCACAAATTACAACTTAAACAACATATTACTAAGCTGACTCTGGAGAAACAATGTTCCCTGCAGCGACAGCAGAAAATTTAAGAGCCTCTAAGGACTTAAGGTAGTGACGTTTAAAAACTCTTGGAGATTTCCAGCCCGTATATTTCTTAATTTCATCAAAATTCATATGTTGAAAGTAATTAACTGAGGTGGCTACAGCATGGACCTAGGAATTGAACTGGGTTGGCTTGTTTAATAAAATAAAGAATTTGTTGTCTAATACCATTCAAGGAGATGGTTCCACCATTCTCTCTAACAAAAAGGGGACCTGAAGATCTTTGAGAAGTCCTTTCAAGGTAAGCTTTTAAGGTAACTACCGGACATAAGGAAGGATCTTCCAGAAGAGGTATGATCTTCCAGGGAGACCACCTATTTTGAGGATCTTCATTCTTGGCTAAAAAGGTTTGGTCCGGAGAAAGTAGAACCTCTCCTGACTGGAGGAAATCCACATGATTCGACTCTCTAGAAAGGGCTGAAAGTTCAGAGATTCTAGCTCCTGAAGCCAGGCTAATTAAAAACAGCGTCTTCCTAAGAAGAGTCAAATAAGAGCAAGATTCATTGTTTGTGTCTGAAGCTAATCTTAGTACGTCATTTAAAAACCAAGAAACCGTTTTAGGACGGGTTGTTGGTCTAAGACGAGCACAAGCTTTAGGAATAGAGGAAAAATACGAATCTGTTAAGTCAATGTTAAATCCCAATTGAAATATTTTCTTTAAGGCGGATTTAGTCGTAGTAATAGTACTAGCAGCTAGGCCTTTATCAAAAAGGGCCTTAAAAAATGAGATTGTGAGATTCGTAGTCATTGTATGAACGTCTGATTCTTTTAGAAAGTTGGCAAGTTTTCTTACTGCCGAATCATACTGACGGAGAGTAGATTCTCTCTTATCTGATTCTAGAAACGTGTTCAAAGGATCAATATTAGCATTTGTCTGTGCCGTGAACTTCATGAAATCCATAAAGTTAGGGCATTCAATATTCCTGAGAAAGCTGACACAGTCTGAGTTTGTACTACTTGGGTTAACTTTGGATGAGGAATCTGTTTGGCTCTGAGTTTCAACTCTAATAGAAGAGGAAACCAGTTGCTCTTCGGCCAGTTGGGGGCTACTAGAGCTATCCGGCCTTTGAATGACCTGAGTTTGTGTAGAACTTTCAACAGAAGATTTACTGGTGGGAACAGGTACACCTTCTGCCATTTGTTCCAGTCTACTGACATTGCATCCGTGGTGTAGGCCCGAGGGTCCAGGTTCGGAGCTATATAACAAGGTAGTTTGTGATTTGATTCCGTGGCAAACAGGTCCACCTGAAGTCCCGGAATCTGTTGGCAAATCCAGTTGAAGGAATTCTGCAATCACGTTTCTTACCCCCGACAGATGCGTGGCGGACAAGTGCCAATGATTTTTCATTGCTAATGAAAAGATTGCTATCATTGCATGGTTTATGTGACTTGATTTGAACCTCCCTGTTCAGGCAATGAACTATCACTGCACTGTCCAGGACTAATCTGATATGTATGTTCCTGACTGGTCGTAAGCGTTTCAGAGTCAGGAAACCGCCATCGCCTCAAGAATATTGATATGGAAGTGACGAAAAGATTCGACCAAGTTCCTTGAACTTTTTGTATTGTGAGTAACCTCCCCATCCGGTCAGAGATGCATCCGTGTGAATGATCAGAGCTGGTGGAGGGAATTGTAGAGGAATTGATTTGGAAAGACTTTTGGCCGTTGTCCAAGGTCGGAGTCTTTTCTTTAAGATTGGAGGTATGAGGGAGACTTTGTCCCTGAGATTGTAATTGGCTCGACTCCGCCACACTCGATTTATGTCCTTCAGTTTTCCTTTGAGAAGTAGATCTGTTACTGATGCAAACTGAAGAGAACCTAAGATTCTTTCTTGAGTGCGACGAGAGGCTCGTTTGCACTTGAGAAACTGTCTCGTTGCTTTGGCTATCTCTTTGCATTTTGCCATGGAATTGAAAGTTTGTGGGTGTTTAGATCCCACTGGATTCCCAGCCATTGAAATTGGGATGCCGGAATCAGACGAGATTTCTTTTGCATTTATGTGAAATCCTAGATACTCTAGAAACTGATGACCTTTCTGGTCACCTTCCGCACTCGGTGTCGTTGGGAGCCCAGATTAGCCAATCGCCTAGGTAAGCCACGAGCCTGATGCCTTGAGATCTCAGTTCCTGTACCACAGTTTCTCCTAGTTTGGTGAAGATCCTGGGTGCTATGTTGAGCCCGAAAGGCATTACTATGAAGGAGTAAGCCTGTTTGCCTAGTCTGAATCCTAGGTAGGGAGAGAAGTTTCTTGCCATCGGGACATGATAATATGCGTCTGTAAGATCTATAGAGGTGGTGACGGCCCCATGGGGAAGTAAGGTCTGCACCTGAGAGACGGTCAACATACGGAACTTGTCGCATTGGGTATAAGAATTCAGAGTTGATAGGTCCAGTATCACTCTTCTTTTGTCTGTCTTTCTTTGGCACGCTGAACAAGCGTCCTTGAAATTTTAGATGTCTGACTTTCTTTATTGCCTTCTTTAGAAGAAGGTCTTTTGCATATTCTAACAGATCTGGTGTTGGGGTCTGATAGAATCTGACTGGTGGAGGAGGCCCTTCTATCCAACTCCACCCTAGACCCTTTGAGACAATACTGTGGGCCCATGGACTGAAGGTCCAATGGTCCCTGTGAAGATGTAAACTCCCGCCTACCTGAAGAGGCTCATTTGTTTGAGGGCTTATTATCTCTGCCTCCTCTTGAGCCTCTGCCTCTGAACTGAGCTCCGGATCCCGCCCTGTGCCAAAATCCGCCACCTCTAACGCCCTGGACTGGTGGTAGCCTTGAAACGAACCTTGAGTTTCAAAGGTGGGGTTGAACACCGGGAAGCCACGTGGCAGCCGAGCCAGCAGAGTGGTGAGCTGGTTGATTTAGCAAGACATATTGAGGTTGCCCTTTGGAGGTAGAAGGTTGGGCAACTTGAGAGACGGAAACTGCCTGGACAACTGTCTGGGTCTGAGGAGCTTTGTATGGGTGGTACCTCCTTGTCCTCTTCCTTCCCTTAGGCTGAGGGCCCGAAGACTCAGAAGACTTCC
Organism: Macrobrachium rosenbergii; assembly: GCF_040412425.1. Taxonomy (NCBI): domain Eukaryota; kingdom Metazoa; phylum Arthropoda; class Malacostraca; order Decapoda; family Palaemonidae; genus Macrobrachium; species Macrobrachium rosenbergii. The sequence goes on along the minus strand of NC_089748.1, from coordinate 86,941,543 downwards.
TCTTAAAGGGAAGTCCCCAACGAATCCGGAGATTCTGGTTGGCCCTGGAAGCTTCACTGATGACATTGTTGACTACGTCATCAGGAAAGAGGTTAGTTCCCCAGATGGAAGATTTAATGAGCCTGTTTGGCTCATGCCAGATGGAGGCGTCAGCAAGCACATGCTTCCGGCAGTTCTGTCTTGTCACCACAAAGTCATACAAATCACTCTGAAACGTAGCCAGAAGTGATTTGGTCAGAATCCGGAATAGAGGTTCGTCCTTATAAACAGCCGATGTCAACTCCGCCGAGGTGACGGAGTTGATGGATCTACTGAGACGGCATCTAGCATCGAATTCCGCCTTGATCAAGGACTCCGGAATCCTGGGCAACTGCTCGCTGAATAGATCCGAAGCGCACTCTGGATCCAGCTTACCTACTGTAAAGGTTTCAGGAGCCCCAACCCAGCAATCCAGATCTCCCGGAAAGAGCAGAGATGTAGGGTCCGTCTCACGAAGCTGAGGCATCGGCTTCTCCTCTATCCCGGCCTGCAGAGTCAACTCAGCTATCTTGGAAGTACAAGGGGTGGGAATGTCCTCATGGACAACAAACATCGTATACCGCCCCTTGTGAGGAGTTAGCTTAGTGTTGGCACACTCCCAGTCAGACAGTATTCTGACCCATGTGGACTGTGCCTGGTCCCTGGGAAAGATCACCGTCTCCCTGGGAACCTTGTCTTCCCTCACCAGAGCTTCTTCCGATAAACGGGCGTATCCCGGGAAAGGAAAAACAAGATCCGCCGGAAAGAACTCGTAGTCTTCCACAGGATGGGTACCACAACCTTCAATGGCAAAGGGGGCATTGAAGGCAAGACGCCAAGGATTGCAGTCCTCAAATGCTGGGAGCTTCAAGGAGTCCGGAATAGAGTAACTCCGTTGCTGTACCGGACCGGTATTGACGAATCCGGCAAGCGACTCCTCTTGGGTCTTCAGTCTCTGAGCCAGAGACTGTACAAATCTGCCGGATGTCTCCAGACTCGAAGCGAGATCTCGAGACATCGTCTCAAATTGTGAGTCCACCTTAGCAGATATCTTCTTCATCAGGATCTCTGCGAAGGCCTCAGGGTCAAATTCAGGTTTCTTAGCTTTGACAGCCTTGGGTCTCGACCCTTTAGGAGGGGGAGCAGCCTTCTGAAAGGAAGTTGAAGGTTTGGGAGCCAACGACAACCTGGCGGAACTCGACATGGCCGGGATCTTCGGGGGTTTAGACAATTTAGGTAACGTCTTCGTCTTCGCCAAGGACTTCACCTTGGGGATCACCGACCCCGAATGGGCCCCAAGGGCGGAGACTTTAGAGAAGCCTTGGAAGGAGGAAGACGAAGACGAAGGAGAGCTAAAAGAAACTGAATGTTTATTTCTACCTGCCTCACTTACATCCCTACCTTCCTCCTCCGGATCGATGGCCATTGGTTCGACGTGAATGTTGATGTTGGCCACTTCCTCGGCCACTTCCTCACACAGTTCTTGCTGGTCTTCCGGCGGGACTTGGGTCTCAAGCCTAATCTTGTTAATCAGGGGCTCCGCCACTTCGGGAGCTACTGCTGCAGAGGACCTGGCCATGGGGTAAAGGATATTACATATGTCCTCTGCCAGCACATAGGGGCGTCCCTGACCAACGTTGCAACCGAAGCCCCCGACCCAGATCTTAAGGGTAGAAAGAGATGAGGATTGGTGGGACCGAGGGACCTGAAACAGGATACAATGTCAATATAGGAAATTGACGTGCAAATTCTTCCGTCATTAGGAGATGCACTTCAAACCTGTCTGAAATATTCATAAATGTATGCTGACAAAAAGTTAACGTACCGAATCATCAATCACGTCTTGGTAAAGAGCGTAGCATACATCACAACCATCGGGATGCCAGACGAGATGATCTTCCACCTCGACTGCGCAGCTGGCATGAGACCTGCATGCTACATGGCCACAGGGTTGCTGTAAGTAAGCGTTACAGCCCGGCTCCTGACAATGAACCACCTGTAAGAGGAATTGATACATGAGTATCAAAAGTGATAACGCTGGAACAGTTTCTGGCGGTGGGGAATGACTAATCTAGTAAAGACTTAAATTAGTAATTTTCCTCCACGCTGGAGTTGAGATCTGGGGTTAACAATAGGGTTGCAGTGGAACGTTCCGGTACAATCAGAACAGGGAGGCCAGGCCTGAAGTCTATCGCACCGGAGTACAATTCCAGTGATGCCGGAGCGTCCCGTCTCAATTCAACCTCACAGAAAACAACAACCGAGTGGTGGAAAAAGCTAGTTTTGCCGGAACGAGGGTTCCGGGACTGATTTCCCCGGAACGTAGTTCACGGGAAATAATGTAATAACTAAAATAATATCAGCCCGGCATCTCCACAATTCTGCCATAAAAACGCTCAAGCTATTGTTCCTTACAAGGAACTAAACAGCGAGCTCACGATAGCCGCCGGAACAGGTCCGGAAAGGCGGAACAGCAGAGAAGTAGGGGCAGTGAAAACATGGCGACTACAACAGGTCAGGTGCCTAAACACCCTCTACGGCGTCATCTCAACCAAAAGGGCAAATGAGCATTGCTCAAAATGCCCCAAAGGGAGAAGCCATGAATAGACAATAGACTGATAAATAAGAGTGAGAAAACACGTGAAGGCGGAATAGATAATATCTATAGCCTAGCCTAACCTTCCGGTGAACACCTGGTCAGGTATGCTAGGTCATGCCAGTGAGACGAACGAGAAAGGGGCACCAGCACCGAACCAAGCCCTCCGAGATTTGGGAATCAAACTGGTCAGGAAGGACGGGCAGGCGCCTATAACTCGAACAAAGGCCACCCTAGAAGACCTATCTTACCTAGGCCTAGAAAGCCAGGATAGGAAGGAAAACTGGGGCCGACTTAGCCTACCTTCTGAGATTCGACAGTGTCGAACTGGTCAGGTAGGCTAATGTGTTACACTACCTTGCATATCAGACTAAAGGCATAAAAAGAATACATAATAATAATAAAATTAAAGTAATATAATTACAAAAATTAAATGCACCTGTGTAAAGAACAGAAAGGAAAGGATAGGCTAAGCCTCACTTCCCACTATTCTAAAATTGTAACAATAGTTGTGCGCGTCAGAAACGAACGATAAATTAAAACTATCGTTATTATTATGATGGAGCATTATAAGAAAATTCTTCCAAGGCATCAGAAGATATTAGGAGCATCAAGAGGTTGGGGACTACAACCACGAACGTAAACAAACATGGCGGCTCTGAGCCGAACAAAGTGTAAGTTATTAAACGGGACAAAACTGTCCAACCGAGTCCCAGACCAACAAAAATTGAATACTCAACTTAGAAGAGGATGCGTCCTGATTGATTGAAGACATGATGAGATGAGAAAATGCCGAAAATAAGGAAAAGGGCACAAAAAACACACCAGTGAAAAACAACATGTGTACTCGTGAAAAGGTGCTATGAGAGGATGAAGGTTCTGGGTAGAAGTAGTAGTAGTGAGCGGAGAAGGACCGCTGTAACAGCACCCCTTAGGTAGAGGGGTTTTGGGAGAGGAGAGATCTATTTGGGTTAAGCATCTGTGGTAGTGGCTTCCACTCGCTCCTAGATGACATATCAACATCCTTTGAGGATGATCGCTCCAGAGGTAGTAACTCTGGCATCCTATTAGCTGTATAGCTTTTTTCTCTGGTATATCTAGCAAATATTTATACCTAGAAATGTGCTATATGGGACATTTCACTGGGCGACACAGGTCGATCCAGAAAAGGGATTTTGACAAAGGAAAATCTATTTCTGAGGAAGGTCCTGTGTCACCCGTGAAATTCCATTACAGCACGAATTTCTAGGTATAAAATGCTAGATATACCAGAAAAACGAGCTTTCAGGAAAGCTGGGGTTACTACCCCCAGTCGAGCGTCTTCTAGGAAGACGCGTCGGTATGAGGAAGGGTGAGTGAAATACCACTACCACGGAAACATACTCGAAAGATCTCTCCTTATCAAAACCCCGAACAGAGCGGTGAGCCGTTACAGCCCCTACGCTCAAACACCCCGCCAGGACGGCGACACCAGCGCCACCTACCTCATTCCATGCTAGCGCTAACCCCAGACTTGCATGTGCAAGTAGGGGGTGCAATAGGTGATTCAGGGAGGGTCACCCGGGTGGCACGGGACCTTCCTCAGAAATAGATTTTCCTTTGTCAAAATCCCTTTTCTGAGTTCAGTCCCGTGTCAGCCAGTGAAATAGTGATAGAGAATCATGCCAAGGCTGCAACTACCAGGAAAAAGAAATGGGTGATCTGAAGAAAAAACATAAATTACCAAAATAATTTTAATCAGGAATCTCTTCCATGTAGCAAGAATACTAAACCTAAGGCACATCAAAATCTTAAGGCACATCAAAAACTTAAGTACTATGAAACGACGGGAAGAGGTCCCAAAAATACTTTAACACTACTAAAGATATTGAAATATGAAATTTGCATAAAATAAATGCATATACAATCTTAAAATTACTTAAAACTTAGGTGAAACATGAAAAGACAAAATCAATGGAAAATAAAATAAATATAACCTTATATACATGGAGCAAAATAAAAACCGCCCAGTAAACTTAAGAAAACAATCATAACATGTCAGATTAGTTTCCAGAGACAAATATCAATATGAGGAGCCAGGCAGTAAAAAGAAGTAATTAAGACCACTGATATTAACAGCTCTCTTAGGGCTGGCCCGAAGGATATCGTGGCTAAGAACCAATGGGGTACTTAGCAACGGGACCTACAGCCAAATAAAAACATTATAGCAGAAATGAATTTCTATCACCAGAAATAAAGTCAACTCATGGCATGTCAGATTACACCCATCAACAGGTACAAGAAACCAACTCAACAAAGGAGCCAGGCAGTGAGGCATAATCAACCAGGAGAATAAGCAGAGAAGTAAATGAGGCAGGCGGGCGGGGGGAAAGGAAAGGACAAGGATATGATTAATTAAGGTGGGGAGATGACACTTCCCACAGCTATGGTAGAAAATTTCAGGGCTTGAGCGATTTTAAATAGTGGCGTTTAAACACTAGAGGTGATTTCCAACCCGTATATTTAGATAACTCTGAAAAGTCCATATTATGAAAGTAATTAATGGAAGTAGCAACTGCTCGAATATCATGAACCTTAGGAACTGAATCTGGGTTGGCCTGTTTAATAAAATACAGAATTTGTTGTCTTATAGCATTTAGTGAAAGAGTACCACCTTTCTCCCTGATAAAAAGAGGACCCGACTTACTCTGTGGAGTTCTTAAAAGGTAAGATTTAAGTGTATAAACTGGACATAAAGACTGGTCTTGTGGAAGGGGCACCACCTTCCAAGGAGACCACCTGTCCTGTGGGTCTTCGTTTTTAGCTAAAAATCTAGGGTCAGGGGAAAGGAGGACCTCTCCAGACGGGAGGAAGTTCACAAAATTATCACCTCTAGTGAGAGCCGACAGCTCTGAGATTCTAGCACCTGAAGCCAAGCTAATCAAAAATAAAGTCTTCCTTAACAGATCCTGATAAGAGCAATGAAAGTTATCCATCTCTGATGCTAACTTGAGGACGTCATTGAGAAACCACGTAACAGAATGTGGGCGTGATACTGGTCTCAGACGAGCGCATGCTCTGGGGATAGATGAAAAATAGGAATCTGTAAGGTCGATTTTAAAGCCGTAAAGAAATACTTTCTTCAATGCTGACTTGACTGTGGTAATAGTGGCCGGAGCAAGGCCTTTCTCAAACAATGATCTAAAGAAAGAAACTCCTAAATTAGTCGTCATGATTTTGGCTTCAGATGCTTTCAGGAAGGAGGCTAACTTTTTTGACTGCTGAGTCATACTGTCTAAGAGTAGAATCTCTTTTATCTGATTCTAAAAACAGTGTGTTGACAGGGTCAATGTTTGCTCCTTTTTGGGCTGCGAATTTTATAAAGTCCATAAAACTAGGGCATTCTGAATTCTTGAGGAAGCTGACACAGTCTTGGTTTGTACTGTCTGGGTCAGTAATGGGCTTGGGAATCAAGACTCCGTAATCCCAGTTCCTGAAGAAGAGGAACCAATTGCTCTTCGCCAATAGGGGCTACTAGGCTGGTTGACCTTTGAATGTCCTGAGTTTGTGTAAAACTTTCAGCAGTAAATTTATTGGAGGGGAAAAGATAAATTTTCTCCCAATTGTTCCAATCTACTGTCATTGCGTCTGTGGCGTCGCCTGAGGGTCCAGGTTGGGGCCCACATAACAGGGGAGCTTGAAGTTGCTCTCCGTTGCGAACAGATCCACTTGGAGGCCCGGAACCCGGCGGCAAATCCATTTGAAAGATTCCCGTCCAGGGACCACTCCGTCTCCAACGGAGTAGCTCCTGGACAGGGAATCCGCCACCACGTTCCGCACTCCGCTAGGTGGGTGGCTGACAGGTGCCAGCCGTGCTTGTTCGCCAGGGAGAAGATAGCAACCATTACTTGGTTTACTCGACCTGATTTGGAGCCGCCCCTGTTGATGCAATGAACTACCACTGCGCTGTCCAATACCAGCCTGATATGAATCGGTTGGGGGCGGATTTTCTTTAGAGTTAGAAAGACCGCCATAGCTTCCAGGGTGTTTATATGGAACTGCTGAAACATTGTGGACCACGTTCCTTGTACTTTTGTTTTGGTGAATATCCCCCCCAGCCGCTTAGGGAAGCGTCTGTGTGAACAACTAGTGCCGGAGGGGGAAATTGAAGCGGAACTGATTTGGACAGGCCTCTGACTGTGGTCCAAGGCCGCAGTCTTGTTTTTAAGATTCGAGGAATAGAGGAGACCTTGTCTCTGAGCTTGACATTGGCTCGACTCCGCCACACTCTGTTTATGTCTTTTTAATTTCGCTTTTAAGAGCAGGTCCGTCACTGAGGCAAACTGAAGAGACCCAAGGACTCTTTCTTGGGATCGGCGGGATGCTGATGGATTTTTGAGAAATTTCCTGGTGAGAGATGCTATCTCTTTTCTCTTGGGAGGCGGGAGAGATAACGTGTGAGAGGACAGATCCCACTGGAGACCCAGCCACTGAAACCGGGACTCCGAGTCAGGCGGGACTTCTCTGTTCAGTTGAAAACCTAACGACTCCAGGAAATTGATGACTATGGACGTAGCCTTCTGACACTCCGGAACTGTTGGTGCCCAAATTATCCAATCGTCTAAATATGCTGCTAGGGATATCCCTCGGGACCGGAGTTGTTGTACTACCGTGTCCGCCAGCTTTGTGAATATCCTGGGCGCAATGTTTAGACCGAAGGGCATGACCCTGAAGGAGTAGGCTTGATTCCCGAGTCTGAAACCGAGGAACTGAGAGAAGTTCCGCGCAATCGGGGCGTGATAATAAGCGCCTGAAAGATCGATAGAGGTGGTGACGGCTCCACGCGGAAGTAGAGTCCGTACCTGAGCTACCGTAAGCATGCGAAAATTTGTCGATTTTATGTAGAGATTTAGACGCGACAGATCCAGGATCACTCTTTTGCTGATCGGAGTCTTTTTGGGAACAGTGAATAACCTGCCTTGAAACTTTAGGTGCCTTACTTTCTTTATTGCTTGTTTGTTGAGCAATTCTGTCACGTAATCCTGTAGGATTGATGAGGGTGGCTGGTAAAACCTGGTTAGAGGAGGAGGGTTTTGATCCAGCTCCATCCTAGTCCTTTGGACACAATGCTGTGTGCCCAAGGGCTGAAGGTCCATTGGTCCCTGAACCAAAACAGGCGACCACCTACCTGTGTTCTCTCAGTGGGAGGGAGCGGGTTTGTTCCCCTACCACGTCCAGGCCTTCCTCTTGGGGTGGTGTTGGGTTTTCCTCTATGAGGGGCTTTGCCTCTTCCCCCCCTTGCAATCCTATTAAGGCCGTGAAAGTATCCACGGCCCTCATATGTGGGGTTGTATGCTGGTGAGGCCACATACGAGGGCGCCAGCAAGGTGAGCTGGTTGGACCAGCACATATTGTTGGGGTGAGCCTTGGAGGTGGAAGGCTGTGCCGCTGCCGAGACCGGGGCGGCTTGAACTACCGCCTGATGGTGGGGCCTCTTATGTCTCCTGAAACGTTTGCCTCCTCTCGATTGGGGGCCGCCGATTCTGGGGTCTTGCGCTTGGGCAGAAATGCCCCAGCGAGAACGCAGACTCTGGTTGGCCCTTGTAGCCTCGGCCATAACATTCGTAACCTCTTCTTCTGGGAAGAGGTTAGGTCCCCAGATCGAGCTCTTAACAAGCTTGTTAGGCTCGTGACGGATAGTGGCATCGGCAAAAATGAACTTTCTGCATTCCAGTCTGGCCATGATAAACTCAAAAAGGTCAGACTGAAAGCCAGCCAGCAAGGACTTAGCCAAGACTTGAAAAAATGGCTCGTCCGAGCAGGAGACGGCAGTGGCTTCAGTAAGGCAGACGGAGTTCAAGGACCGGGCTAACTTAACCCGGCATCAAACTCCGCTTTAACAAAGATTCCGGCAGCTTGGGGAGCTGTTCACTGAACTGTGAGGAAGCACAGAAGGGGTCCAGTTTCCCGACAGTGAAAGTGGACGGGCATCCACCAGAACTCATTACTTCCTGGGAATACCAGGAAGTAGGGTCTGTTTCCTCAGCTGTGGTAACGGATTACCATCAAAGCACGCCGGGCCGTAGCCAGAGCGACTTTGTTCAAGCAAGGGGTGGGTAGGTTGTCTCCCAGGGCAAACATTGTGAAGTTGCCCTTGAAAGGAGTCAACTTTGTGTTTTCTGCCTGCCACTCCGTCCAGAGTGCGCAGGAGAGCCAGCTGAGCTTGGTCCCTAGGGACGATGACAGTCTCCCTAGGAACCTTATCCGACCGAACCCATGCTTCCTCCGTTAATCTTACGAAGCCTGGGTAGGGGGCAAGAGATCGGGGGGAAGAATTCCAATTCCTCCAACCGTCTCGTGCCAAGACCTTCAACCGTCAGTTTGCCATCATGTTGGATGGCCCGGAGTGCAAACGCCAAGGGTTACCGACATCGAACGCGGGAGGTCCGCTGTGTCGGGGATGACATACTGTGGTTCGGCTGGGGGTGGGCGAGCCATTCCCGCCAGTATATTATCATGACTGGCCAACTTTTCGGAGATTTTGTGAAATCTCGTGTCCAAATCCTCCGTGAACTTTTTGAAAGTTGGTTGGCAAAGGCCTCTGCGTCAAAGGCAGGCTGGCGAGGAGGGCTTGGTTTTGCAGCCCTCTTACTCGCGCCTTTGCCGGAGGAACCAGACTTGCTCCCGGAGGCTACAGGTGCTGAGACCTTAGCCTTCGACGGGGAAGGGCGATGCCTTCTTGGAGGACGAGGACTTATAGCCCTTAGCCTTCCATGAAGTCTTCAACTTCAACTTGGGGATAGCAGACGGAGCTCTATCACCCAAGGAGGAAGACTTCACAAAACCTGCAAATGAAGAAATAGATGAAGCTGGGGAGTCAAAAAAGGGGGCCCGCCCAACAACCTCACCTACCTCACCACTTACCACCTGGTCCTGTTCAGTATTCATTGGTTCCAGGTCTAAGTCCAAATGGCGGCGTCCTCCGAAACCTCAGCGTAGAGGATATCCACTTGGGGTGGCTGGGTCACATCCCGGATCTGCTGGATGATGGGGGTGGCAAGATCTTCTGGCACTGCGGCCGCCACCCGTGTGCCAGGGTAGAGCTGGTCCCTCAACTTAGCATCGAGGACGTAGGGCTTCCCCGACGGAACATTCCTGCCAAACCCAGCCACCCAGGCCCGGAGGGATTCCAAGGCAGACTTCTTGGAAGACTTCGTCCGCCTGTAAGAAAACCAGCAATTAGCCAAGAATGAAAAAACAGTCCGGGAACCTCATAAACAATATACAATATGAGGAGCATAAAACGGAGGAAAGACTGTCACTTACCGACTCATCCTGGACAGTTGCGCAGAGAGCGAAGCAAACCTCACAACCATCAGGGTGCCAAACAACCAGGTCATCCAGCCGGACCGCACAACCAGCGTGGGTCCGCACACTACGTGACCGTAGGTTGTTGGAGGAAGCAGTACACCTGGCTCCTCACAGCGAACAGTCTGTAAGTAGAAAAAGTACATGAACCTCCACTCTAAGCAAACTAAAGCCGGCAAGGCCGGAAATTCAACTACAACCGAAATACTCCGCGGAGAAGAACTCCCTTATCATAAACTGGGCCAGTAAGCTCTAAAATACACAGAGTGGAAGGTAAAGCTTCCAGACCCGGAATACTCCGGGAATGAAAGAAATGAGACAACAAGAACTCACCATAAGGGCTGCCAGTTAAAATAACGGCGGAGCCCCGGTGTAGAACCGACTCACGTATATATATAAATGAATTAAGGAGAGTACTCCGTTAGATAAACACACTTATCTAAATATGTATATTCAAAAACAATAACATTAAACAAGTGATGGTACAAGGGTAAATACTCAAGAGGCCGGAGGGATCCGCTCCCTTATATAATATAAATCCTTCCTCACTTACTTCCCGCCGGAGAAACAAGGTGGGCAAGATGCTCTTATGTTCATAACATAGGCTGAAGCAAATATATTACCCTAGCCAAGTAACCCGACGGGGAGAAAAAGAAGTGTGGGATAGTGTGTCGAACACGTTAGGAGCTAAACAAACCACCAACACCAACACAGCGATGCTAGGGACTGTATGGGAGGGAGCGAATCCTCTACCAAATGGAGGAGTCCCTGAACTCGGAGAAAACGCCATCTAGCGTCACCCGCACGAGTAGAGCAAGGCTGGAGGGTGGTGAGGGGGGGGGAGGGAAGGGGAGAGAGGTAGGCTACCAAGAAAGGGAACAGGAGACGGGGAAAAAAATCACCCGCTCAACTGCACACATACACCACTCCAAGAATAATGAAACTTGGGAAGGTGGCCTACTACTGACTGGAAGCTACCCAGCCCGATGCCCGACTCCTTCCTAGGCGAAGCCTAATAGGGACCTAACCTAGTATAGGCTAGGAAAATGGAAGGAGTGGGGAGGAGGAGGAAGCAACAGGGAGAGAAATTTTGTGCCGAGAACCAACCGGGAACGAGAATGGCGGCAAGGGGGCGACTAGCCTAGAGGAAACACATCCAAAGAACTCTATTCCCCAAATGAAGGAAGAGAACTAAGGGGCTCACTCTGCCCACCAAAAAACGACCCCGGAGGAAACAGCAACCAAAACTCCCTCAACCTGATGATCTCCCACCAAGGGCAAGGGGATGGAAGCAAAACAAGCCTACTCCACTAAATAACCATCACACATAAAAATGGGAACAAAAATGTGCTCAATAGGAGTGCGTAGCCTACCTCGGGGAAGCGGTTAGATCTGAGGCTGCCGCCACCACCCGAGGAGGTAAACAATGAATAAAATAAAATAAAAAGAGAGCACCATCTCCAAGAATAAAATAATTAGCCTAATAGAGACCAAAAATAATAAGGAACCCAACCTGGGGGGGTACTGGACGGGCATCACCCTCACAAAGGCCGACAGGCCAATGATACGTAAATTCATAGAAAAAAGGGGGAGCCACCGCAGGGAACCCACCAGGATGGGAACCAAGGGGGCAAAAATACATCTATAACGACAAGGAGACAACCCCAACAGAAAAGAACTGATGGGGTCGCCTCATGATCGACATGGCTGGCGGAGGACGCCGTGGCGTCATAATAAGATCTCAATATTTATGAAAAGACGAGACCATAACAGCCAAAAATAGAACAAAACCCCACAAGAAGATGGTACTTAAATTGGAGATGGTAAAGCTGCTCGATGACATGGCGAAAGATGAAAATAAATCCAAAAAAAGGGCACGAGCACACAAAAGGAAAAGGTCGCAATCACGTGCTAGAAAATGGAATGAGGTAGGTGGCGCTGGTGTCGCCGTCCTGGCGGGTGTTGAGTGTAGGGGCTGTAACGGCTCACCGCTCTGTTCCGGGGGTTTTGATAAGGAGAGATCTTTCGAGTATGTTTCCGTGGTAGTGGTATTTCACTCACCCTTCCTTATACCGACGTCTTCCTAGAAGACGCTCGACTGGGGTAGTAACCCAGCTTTCCTGAAAGCTCTTTTCTCTGGTATATCTAGCATTTTTATACCTAGAAATTCGTGCTGTAATGGAATTTCACCGCTGACACGGGACTGAACTCAGAAATGGTAATTACACAAAAAAAATTAATTCACTAGAGAGAGTTTCTTTAATTTTCAATTTGTTCATGCGACTTACCTGTCAGATATATATATAGCTGTATTCTCCGAAGTCGGACAGAATTCCAAAAACTTACTTGGCGGCACGCGAGTGGGGCCAGGTGGTTAGTACCCATTCCGCCGCTGGGAGGCGGTATCAGGAACCATTCCCATTTTCTATTCAGATTTTCTCTGTCGCCGGTACTGTCAACAACTGTTTTCAGTACCTCCGTCTTTGGATTTAAATAAACTCGTTATTTTCCACTTAAGTATTCTATTTGACTTTTGGTTTTTGTCTTTGGATTGTGGATTGGCATACGCTTTTGTGGAATTTGCTTTTGATTGCTCTTTGGATGATGTCTGGATCTAGTTATGCTAGCTTCAGAGTATGTTGTGTGAATGAGTTTAAGGTGAGGCTACCGAAAGTTTCGGTAGATCCTCTTTATATGCATGAGGTGTAGGGGGCAGGTTTGTTGATAAATGATCACTTACTTTGCCTCCCACCCTGCTAATTTATTAGTTCAGGTTTTCATTCTCGCACTAATAGTGCTCCTTTTTGGCATCTGGAAGATGGCTAACAAAATATTATCTATTAGGAGGTGCTTAGATTGAGCGAGTCAGCGATAATAAAAGAAGAAACAATAGTAACGCTGGGTCAATCAAAGTGCACGTCGTGAAAACGGACTCGTAAGGCGTCGCTGAAGAGGATATGTCCAATAAAGTTATCGTAACTATGTTGTTACAACAAAATCAAACACTTATGGAGTTATTAAAGGAAATGTAAGGTTTGTTTTTGGAGATAGTCTACCAAGAGCAGCGGGACTAGTGACGTCACGTAGGCAATGGCTGCCTCCTAGTAAAAAAGTAAACAAACGCCATGAGTTCAAAGTAGCACGGTAAACGTTAAAGATGCCATAATTTACTCAGGTCGGTATCAAACATTAGTTTTAGTCAGGGTGAGGATATAACCTACCATAATTTTAGTTAAAGCGGCGAGAATAGGTTTTATCTCGCCGAGATTGATTTATATCTACCGCCTAACGTGGCGAGCCAAATTCTAGTACTTCGTAGGCTAAGTGGGAGTTGAGACTTCCCAAGTAGGTAGCCTATTTCACAATATATTGACTGGGGGCCTTTCTGTCAAACATGCTTCGTCTCCCAGTCGTGCTCACCGCTCGCTGGATTGCCATCGTGACGCTCTGCTTCAGCGTGACGCTCCGCTAGCAGCTATCCTGGACGCTTCTGTAGCTGCTCGTCAGGGCGCTCCTCTCGCTGCCCGTGCGGGACGCTCGGCTGGACCGCCAGCGTGACGCTCCGCAAGCAGCTATCCTGGGCGCTTCTGTAGCTGCTCGTCAGGGCGCTCCTCTCGCTGCCATGCAGGACGCTCGGCTGGACTGCCAGCGTGACGCTCCGCAAGCAGCTATCCTGGGCGCTTCTGTAGCTGCTCGTCAGGGCGCTCCTCTCGCTGCCGTGCAGGGCGCTCGGCTGGACCGCTTGCGTGACGCTCCGCAAGCAGCTATCCTGGACTCTTCTGTAGCTGCTCGTCAGGGCGCTCCTCTCGCTGCCGTGCAGGGCGCTCTCGGCTGGACCGCTATCGTGACGCCCGCAAGCAGCTATCCTGGGCGCTTCTGTAGCTGCTCGTCAGGGCGCTCCTCTCGCTGCTGTGCAGGGCGCCGGATGGACTCTCGAGGACGCCTCTTTGGTTGCTCTGGTGACGCTTCAGAGCAATCAAAGACTGCGGGAAGCGTGATCCCATCTGCGTGTTGGACCGCAAGGCCTTCGTTTCTCCCATTGAAGAGGGAGAAGTCTCTTGTGAGTCGGAGCCTGCAGTCCTTGAGCAGCCTCCCCTTCCTCGCTCTCACGGACTACCAGGTGTTAGCCGGCTTTTCTTAAGGACTTGTTTGGCGACAAGTTTCAAACCCTCGGCCCCTCTCTCTCCTCCTTCGCAGTTTGCTTCGTCCTAGACGAGGAGAGCGCCGGGGTTTGTCAAGATGACTTCGTCTCTGGCGACGAAGAAGGCCTTCAAGAAGGTTAACACCTGGATAGAGGAAAGGAAGACCCAAGGCAAGACTTCTTTTGCCCTGCCTCTGTCCAAGCTGAGCGGCAAGGCAGGTATGTGGTAAGAGACCGGGGAGGACGTTGGCTCAAGAGTTCCTTCGTCGTCCCAGGGAGACTTCGCTAGCTTGGTCGACGCGCCTAGAAGGTCCATCCTGTCGGCTACCAAAGTGTCCTGGACTTTGTCGGAGACCATTTGAAAGGACTATTTCGAACCATGGAGGTCTTCAATTTCCTGGACTGGTGTTTGGGGGCTCTAGACGTCAGGATTAGGAGTCCCGACTCGATCTGGCTGGGGGAGCTGTCCAGCGTGTTGAACTACATGGACAAGGCAGTCAGGGATGGCTCGGAGGAACTGGCTTCCCACTTTTGTACGGGCCTCTTGAAGAAGAGGGCCTTGTACTGTAACTTTACAGCCTATGGCCCTACCAGCCAACGCCATACCACGTTGAGCACCGCTTCTCGTGCGATCAGCGGTTAAGCAACGTTGGGTCTGGTCAGTACTTGGATGGGTGACCGCCTGGGAACACCAGATGCCTTTGGCGTCTTACTTTTGCAAAGTCAGTTTCTCCGTCGCAGAGGGCTTTGCTGTTCTCCCTGTTTTCGAGCCATCTCTTCCCCCCAGTCCTTGTTCAAGGATCTCTCCTCCAGCTTGAAGGAGAAGGCCACTCAAGACCTCTTGGCCCACTCGTCAAGACGCCCGGCAGTCCCTTTGACGTCGTTGTCGGGTCAGACCTCCAGGAAGCAGAAGCCCTTTCGTGGAGGAGCTTCTTCCTCGAGATCTTCTCCCGAGGTAGAGGTCTTTTCAGAGGCGGAGCCCCGCCTAAACAAAGGGGCAGGAAGTGACTTGCAGCGCCTCCAGACACCTGTAGGAGCCAGGCTTCTTTCGTTTGCGAGCCTGGAGAGCAAGAGGGGCAGACACCTGGTCCCTTGAAGTTATCGAGAGAGGATACAAGATCCTTTCTCGACTCACCCACTTCTGTGCACGTCGCCCAGGGATCTGTCGTCCTCATTCCATCAAGAGAAGCAACAGATCCTTTTCGAGCTATTAGAGCAAATGCTCGAGTAAGAGCTGTGGAGCAAGTCCTGGAGCTGGACTCCCCAGGATTCTACAACCGACTGTTCCTAGTTCCGAAGCAGTCGGGAGGATTGAGACCAGTCCTAGATGTCAGTAGACTGAACCGCTTCATGGTGAAGGAGAAGTTCACGATGGAGACGTCCCAGTCTGTTTTAGGAGCATTAAGACCAGGAGATTCGATGGTCGCTCTGGACTTACAGGACGCTTACTTTCACGTTCCCATACATCCCCAGTCGAGGAAGTATTTGAGGTTTGTACTAGGGGGACGAGTGTTTCAATGCAGAGCTCTTTGCTTCGGGCTAAGCACAGCTCCCATGATCTTCACGATTATCATGTGAAATGTGGCGAGATGGCTTCACTTAGCGGGTATTCGTACCTCGCTTTACCTGGCCGATTGGCTCATCCGAGCCTCTTCACAGTCAAGGTGTCTGGAGGACCTGAATGCGAATTTAGAGTTGACAAAGTCCCTAGGACTTCTAGTGAACGAAGAAAAGTCCCATCTGATCCCGACGCAGTCCATCGTCTATCTGGGGATTCAGATGGATTCAGTGGCTTTTCAAGCTTTTCCATCCCAGGAACGTCAGTAGCAATGCTTAGAAAAAGTCTTTTCCTTCCTAGGGAAGGAAATATGCTCGGTGAGGGAATGGATGAGTTTGCTGGGGACCATTTCCTCTCTGGAGAAGTTTGTTTCCCTGGGAAGACTTCATCTCAGGCCGCTCCAGTTTTTCCTGGCGGAAAACTGAATAGACAAGGAGAATCTAGAGGAGACCCTGAAGATCTCTCCCATTTTCAAGATTCACCTGAGGTAGTGGCTCGACCCCTCAAGGTTGGCAGAAGGGGTTTCTCTACGCCTTCAGAGCCCGACCTGGTGTTGTTTTCCTACGCTCCCAGAGAGGGATGGGGAGCAACACTAGGAGGAGAAAGTGTCAGGCACCTGGAGAGGGAACAGGTGTCCTGGCACATCAATCTCAAGGAATTAGGGGCGATCCTGCTGGCCCTTCAATCCTTCGAGAGCAAGTGTCAGGCCGACTGATACAAGTAAATTCAGACAACTCCACAGCCCTGGCATACCTCAAGAAACAGGGAGGAACTCGTTCCCGGTCCCTGTTCTGCCCTGGCGAAGGAAATCCTGCTTTGGGCCCATGCGCGGGGATCACGATCCTTGCGAGGTTCGTTGCAGGAGTGGAGAATATCCACAGCCGACCTTCTCGGTCGACAGCGTCAGCTTCTACCGACCGAGTGGACCCTTCACGAGGAAGTATGTCAGGAGCTGTGGAGGTTATGGGGACGTCCTTGGTAGATCTGCTCAGGCAGCCCCATTTCGAAAGGTACCTCAAAACTTCCCCGCTCTGAGTCTAACTGCATTCAGACTATCAGTCGACAAGGATCTTCACGATCTCTTGAGATCCTTTGAGACTGTCAAGGTACCTCATTCCAGGACGCCTCCCTGGAACCTGGATGTCGTCCTAAATTTTTATGTCAAATACCTTCGAGCCTCTTTCTTTCTTCGCCCTCTAGAATGTGACAAGGAAGGTTATTTTTCTAACTGCTCTGGCTACGGCGAAGAGAGTTAGTGAACTTCAGGCTATCAATAATCATGTAGGTTTTAGAGGCCATAATGCAGTATGTTCTCTAAGCCCTATGTTCTTGCTAAAACGAGAACCCGTCTACCCCTTGGCCCAGGACCTTCGAGATTAAGGGTATGACGGAAATTCTCGGACATGAACCAGAAAGAGTCATGTGTCCTATCAGGGCTCTCAAATTTTATTTGCAAAAGACTCAGGAAAGTCGAGGTCCTTCGGACAGTCTGTGGTGCTCTGTCAAGAGGCCGGATTTGCCTCTTTCTAAGAATGCACTGGCGTTCTTTTTAGAAGCACCATTTTAGACGCACTTTCCGACGTTCAAGACAGTGACTTGAGTCTTTTGAAGTTAAGGCTCACGAAGTTAGAGCCATTGCAACCTCGGTGGCTTACCAGAAGAACATGTCCCTTTGCGATCTTCTGGGTACCACCTTCTGGCGGCTACAGTCGGTGTTCGCTTCACATTACTTGCGGGACGTGAAGACGACATACGAAGACTGCTATTCGCTAGGACCATACGTTCCGCACTCCAGATCGGCCCCATAACACTTCTAGGCCTGGACCTCTGTCGGACTCCCAGGACCAGGGAGAGGCAAGTCGAAAGCCACAGGAGGGTTACAGGGGCTTCCCACCGATCTGGCGTCCCTTCGGCAGGACCTGTTGTCGCTTCTGCAGACACAGTGTTGCGGGCAGGGGCGATACTCATCCTATCCTTTAGAGGTTAGGAAGTATATTTTAATCTTGATTTTGTTTTTTTACGTCAGATCGGTCCCATAACGCTTCTCTAGGCCTGGACCTCTGTCGGACTCCCAGGACCAGGGAGAGGGCATGTCGAAAGCCACAAGAGGGTTACGGGGCTTCCCCATCTGGCGTCCCTTCGGCAGGACCTGTTGACGCTCTAGGTCAGGTGGTTGGTCGTTGCTCCTTTGCCCTCACAGTATGGCCTTATGATCTAGTCCCATTGTGGTCACGCCCCGTGGACAGATCATCTAGAACTCACCAGCTATATAGGTCACTACCTTGCTGGAGACTCTAGTAAAGCAGAAGCAGGCTTGGGTGACAGTAATCACGAAGTCAGCTATGCTAACATAGGCCTGGACCTCTGTCGGACTCCCAGGACCAGAGAGAGGGCATGTCGAAAAGCTGTAAGTTGGTTACGGGGCTTCCCACCGATCTGGCGTCTCTTCGGCAGGTCCTGTTGATGCTCTCGGTCAGGTGGTTGGTCGTTGCTCCTTTTGCTCTCACAGTATGGTCTTATGATCTAGTCCCATTGTGGTCACGCCCCCGTGGACAGATCATCTAGAACTCACCGGCTATATAGGTCACTACCTTGCTGGAGACTGTAGTAAAGCAGAAGCAGGCTTGGGTGACAGTAATCACGAAGTCAGCTATGCTAACAAGTAAGGAACCAAGGCGTCAATCGCCTACATATTTTTGTTTCCTAAATCCTATTCTGTCTCTTCCCACCTCCAATGGTGGGATTCAGCTATATATATATCTGACAGGTAAGTCGCATGAACAAAATGATATTTTAATGATAAAATAAGGTTTGTTCATACTTACCTGGCAGATATATATAATCATAGTGCCCACCCTCCTCCCCTCAGGAAACAGTGGCACTAGAAAATCTGAATAGAAAATGGGAATGGTTCCTGATACCCGCCTCCCAGCGGCGGGAATGGGTACTAACCACCTGGCCCCACTGCGTGTGCCGCAAGTTTTTGGAATTCTGTCGGACTTCGGAGAATACAGCTATATATATATCTGCCAGGTAAGTATGAACAAACCTTATTTTATCATTAAAATATCATTTTGATAAAGAGATGTTAAGTAATCTTCACTCTATATAACTTTAAAAATTCTTTACTTCTTCACATATTTAAAGAGAGAGAACAATAAATTTCATTTTCTCGATAACTTACAGGTTGTTGTTATTGCGAAGTTGCCAGGTTGTTTTTCTGTTATCGGCGCCTTCGGAGCTTCGACGAAACACACTGCGTTTTTTTTCTGTTAAACTCGTAGTGATAGTTTATTAAACACATTCGCTGCTTGTCGTTGTTGTCGACGTTTTGGCTCACTTTGTTGTCGTTTATCATTCTATGTGTTTGCTTCTTCTTGATGCACCAATACTGTTTATGTTCACTTCTGTTTGATGCTCTATTGCAGGATTTTATTTCTTCATATAAGTTTTGCTTGCCGTCGTAAAATCTAAGTTCGTTTTGTAGATTTTCATTTCACTGTAACTTAAGTAATTGCACTGATATTCTTGTTAATGTCTGTTTCGTCTCGCCTTCTGGATCCAATTAGCTGCCACCAAATTATGTCGTGCCCGACATATTTATTTCCCTTCTTGCCTGCATATTTCTTATAAGTTGCCGAAACAGTCGTCCACAGTGTCTCTCCCGTTGTAGGCCGCATATGAGTCTGTTATTTGGAAGGGAATTATATTAAGGTAATGATATCTCTCAGAAAGGAGTATTGGAGACGAAACAGTAGTTTTCTTTACTTTAATGATGAAAGTTAACTACAAACTTAAGTACAATTTACAGTTACAGTTACTATCTTGAAAATACTCTTGCTAGACAGTTCAATTAAGTCTGTTTGGGAGCAGGAAATCAAGGGGAAGTTATGTCTTCCCTGGATGGTGGATTGGGACTCGAATGCTGTTCTTCTGGCTTCTGGCTTCTCTGGAACCCCTGGGTTTTCCTGTTATCTCCAACTCCTCCCTTCTCAGTGCCCCATAGGAAGATTTTATCTGTAAGGCCTCCCCTCAAATAGGGCAGTGGTGGGTGTTGCTAAAATCTCTCCTTAGAGGATTTGATTGGAAATGATCTTAGGAGGAGGTGTAAAAGACTCCTCCCTAGAATATTTGATTGGAGAAACGTTAAACTACATCACTTTGTCCAGCCCCAATTCCATGGAATTTCCATGAAAACACCTCCTATTGAAGGCAGGGTTATAGATATGGTTGGAATGTTTGTTTCTGATGAGGTGCTGAGTGATCCTGAGTCAGCTAAATCGCAAGGCCACAGTTTCCAGATTTTACAATCGGTTTTATGGCCGTGGGAGCGATATACTCACTCACTGTTTTGAGTTTGTGCAAGGCGGTTTACATATTCAGCACTTCTAGTCTCTCGATGCATAACAACCAAGGCTTAATTGTTGTTCTCTCTCTCTCTCTCTCTCTCTCTCTCTCTCTCTCTCTCTCTCTCTCTCTCTCTCTCTCTCTCTCTCTCTCTCTCTCTCTGTTTATTCTTTCTCTCTCTGTCTCTCTTTTTTATTCTCTCTCTATTCTCTCACTTTATTCTTTCTCTCTCTGTCTGTCTCTCTATTCTCTTTATGCTTTCCCTATCTAACTTTGCCTGTACCACTACATATCCCCAAACCTGGAAAGGATCCCAGTAATGTAAACAGTTACATACCAATTTCTTTAACAAGATGTTTATGCAAATTACTAGAGAAAATGGTAAATGCTCGACTAGCATGACACATTCGAGAAAATAAAATTCTGACTCCCACTCAGTTCGGGTTACAATGTAACAGATCAACATTGGATTCTCTGTCTAACTTGGAAGACCACAAACAAAGAGGATTTGAACAAAAACAAATTGCTCTAGCAGTCTTTTTTGACACTGAAAAGTTGTATGATACTACTGTATATGGAGATATGCAATATTAAAAACATTACATAAAAACAGCATCTATGGACATTTACCCAAGTTTATCAAAAACTTTCTGACAAATTGCACTTTTCAAATGAGAATTGATGATCTATTGTCAAGTACATTTCCACTTGTAAATGGTGTTCCACAAGGAAGCATCCTTAGTGGCACATTGTTTACTTTAGCAATAAATGACATCAGTAATAATCTACATATTGGAATTAAAAGTAACTTGTTTATGGATGATTTTGCCATACTCGTTTGACACGTGGACACTTAATGAACAGTCCACATGGCACTCCTCCCAAATGCCCAGAGTGCATGTAGTACGTGATTGTCAAAATTATAACCAGCAGCGATTATCAGATTTTGGAAGTAGATCAATGAAAGAAATTTTGTCAGAAACTTCTACATTTTCAGTAATTCTGATTTTAATGTTCATGAAGAACTGTGATTTAATTAAAATATTAAAATAAGTAAATGATTAAAATATGAAACCATTAGGGCATCTAATGAATCTTAAAATAAAATTAAAAAATGTTACTTAAATTATGCTGAGTCTTAATATATCTTTTTAGTGAATATATATGAAACCATGTGTAAATGTATTTATTGTGTGAGTGTGTTCCAGTGTGAGTGTATGCATCCCTTTGTGCAGTTTTTAATTTCATTCTCACTCATTCATCACCACACCGAATGACCTATTTGTGCCCAGTGCTAGGCCTCTGGTGTAGGCCCGCCATTTCATTCAGATCCTTCGGGCCAACTCTATGAGAGCTGATAGTCAACTCAGTGGTCTTGTTAAAATATTTTAATAGTAATAATAATAACAACAACATTCCGGGTCACCTGTCATCTTTGGACAATCTGGTCCCTCATGGGCAGCTTCACTGCTGCTCCCTTCAGGTTGAAGGAGTTTTGTTTTGGTCTACAGCAAGGGACCTTCCTTTCTCTCTCTGTTCTTTTGTCAGAGGAAGTAAAGAGATATGAATTGGTCGTTAGACAACAGGAACCTTGTAATAGGAGTGCCTTTTCTCATGCTCCCTCCCGAGATGTTTCTGTGCTCAGACACATCAACTAAGGGATGGGGTGCACACCTGGAAGAATTGTTGGTTTAAGGTGTGTGTGGGACCAGAACAACAGACATATCCACATCAATGCCCTGGAACTTAGGGCAGCATTTTTAGGCCAGCAAGAGTTTTGAGACCAAGTGATGGGGCACTCCATGGATTTGATGAGTGACAAAACTAGGGTGATGGCATACGTCAATAAGCAAGGGGGACTGGTGTCCTTTCAGCTTCACAGATTGGCAGTGCAGGTGCACAAGTTGGCAGTAGCACACTCGCTAGAGCTCTCAGCCAGGTACGCTTGGGTTCTTGGAATGTGGTGGCAGACAACCTCAGCCACCAGGGTCAGGTGATAGGGACAGAATGGTCTCTATACCAAGACATTGTGGAGAGACTCTTCAAGTGAGTGTGAGAAGTTTCATACATCAATCTTTTCACAATCGGGTACAACAGGAAGCTGCTGGTATTCTGTTCCATAGTGCTGGACCCATGTGGTACGATGGAATATATCTTCTAGCACGCATGGGGCAACCTAGTATCTTATGCTTTTCTTCTGTTTTGTCAGATTCATTGGGTGATCAACAGGGCGTTGATCGCACTGAATCGCAGGTCGACTTAGGTGGCTCTCAAGTGGCCAAATTCAGAGTGGTATCCGGACCTGCTAGCTCTAATATTTGAGGTCCAGAGAGTGATTCCCTCGTAACACAACCTTCTGTCAGCTGCACATCGAGAGGTATCACCAGGCAGTGGAAGCTCTGTCACTTCATGCCTGAAGGCTATCCAGCATCTGCAAGAGAGAGGATTTTCTCACCACACAGCAAAGGAGATGTGTAGATACCTGCAGAAATTCTCCCTGGTTGTGTACCAGGGAATTGGGCTGTCTTCTGTCGTTGGTGTCGTCAACGGGGTCTCTCTCCAGTCAGAGCTACTCTTCAGCAGGCAGCGGGCTTTCTTGTCATTCTTTGCTGAGAGAAGCTTCTCTCTGCCACAGCCATTAACAGCTACAGGCAGTCCCCAGTTATCGGCGGGGTTCCATTCCCGTCAGCATGACGATAATCGAAAATCGCCAATAACTGAAAATTGTTGATAATAGCGCCTATCCCCGGTTATCGCGCTGATATCGGGTTATCAGCACCGATAACCGGGGATTGGCGCTGATAACCAGCGATCGGTGCCGACAACTGGAGATCGGTGTCGAAAATCCAGTTATCGTCATTGCTGAACTAGCGCCATAAAACCGGATTGCCGATAACCAGGGACTGCCTGTACTGTGTAGGTCTGCCTTCAGCCAAGTCCTTAGGGTGACAGGAGTCAATCTCTCATCCTTGTGGGAGATCTCTGTGGTCCTGAGAAGGTTTGAGCAGTATTGCACACCCAGGGAACTCAGACCCCTTGAGTGGAACAGGGCTCTCATCTTGAAGAGCCCAACTCATACTCTGTATTAGCAGTTGAGAGAGTTGTCAGACAGGGATCTGACCTTGAAGACTTTTCTTGGTTGCCCTGGCCTCAGTGAAGAGAGTAGGCAAGCTTTATGGCTTCTCTTTTGATGTTTAGCACTTGAAGGGATGGGGCTCAGTTACGCCCGAGTTTGGTCCGTGACGTCAGAGAAGTGTCTTTTTCGATCCCCTCCCTAGAGAACTTTGTTGGTAGTGATCAGGATGAGATGCTACTGCATCTGGTTAGGGTGCTGCCATACAATCTCAAGAGAACTCAGCATCTCAGGCGTGAGTATTGAAACCTCTACTTTAGTACCGGGTCAACCAAGAAAGAAGTGTCTAAGAACACAATCTCCTTCTGGTTATGAGATGATCAATTGGGCGTAAGCATCATCTGGTGAAGAGGACATGGGTATGGTTCAGACGAGAGCTCTCATGGTTATGGCATCTCCCCATCCTTGGCTGTCCAGAAGAACCTGTTGGTTTAACAGATATTACAGGAGTGCGTGTGATCACACCAGACCATACTCGTGTTGTTCTATCTTCAGGACGTTGTCCATGTCTTTGGACACATTTTCCTTGGGTCCTGTGGTGGCTGCCCAACAGCTTGTGTAGCTCACCTGGCTCCCAAAAGGGGGCAAGTAGCACCATAGGGCAGAGTCAAGTAGCAAGCTGTTACTTGCTGGACAGATGAGGATTGCAGGCGAGTTGCTTGACGGGTATCCTGTCCATCATCTTTGTTTAGTAGATTGATTGGATGCATGTCACCCCTCTCTCTAGACAAGGGGAGAGAGGGATAGACAATGAAACAAACCTATTGGTTTTCATAGCAAGTTTTATTGTCTTTTTTTCAGACTGATTCTTTCAGCCTTCAACAAGGTAATGAAAGTACTGTTAACTCATTACTTTATGTCTAAACTCATTACTTTATGCCCAGATGTATAGCAGTTGAACATCCCATATGCTCAACTCTTCCTCTGCTCTTCCAGACCAGGAAGGTGTTCTCGGGTGGCTGAGATGGTCCATTAATGTAAAGAATTTCAGGTTTGTATGTTAGGAAAAGTACAAATTAACTTAAAAATTTGCTACTTGTACCTATCTACACCAACCAGTCGGTTCAGGGAAGTGCCCAGACTCCTCCCACCAGTGGGTAAGTCTCCTTTGTAAAAAACGAAGGTTTGTATTTGTGTAGGTACAAGTAGCAAAATTTTAAGTTAATTTGTACTTTTCCTAACATACAAACCTGAAATTCTTTACATTAATGGACCATCTCAGCCACCCGAGAACACCTTCCTGGTCTGGAAGAGCAGAGGAAGAGTTGAGCATATGAGATGTTCAACTGCTATACATCCTGGTACCTGGGCTGGAAGGCAAAGTGTAGTGCAGACTGACAGGTGAATGGGGTTTCCCCCTACTGTCAATAGTTAACGACCTTGTCTGAAAGTTAAACAGCTGTTCCAGCTAATTTTTGCAAGCTAAATCACTATGTAAAGAACTTTAGGTTCATGTGGTAGGAAAACACAAGTTACTTTATAAAAATTTACTGTTACAGGGATTGTCTGGTGGAGTAGGTTTGCCAGTCAGCTCTTTTGATCATAATTTGATTTGATCATAATTTGATTGATATTGATGTAGAGCTGGATCACATTGTTCCGGATGTTTTCTTTGCTTAAGAAAGGTATACTTGAAATCCCAAGCCAGTTGGGATAGTATTCAATGTGATCTTATTGAGCTCAGTTGGAGCAATATTTATTGGAATCTAATGTTATTTAGTGTTTAAATTATCATTGTAGCAGTATTATCAAGTGGAAAACTCCTAAAATCCTCAAGTTTGTCTTAAAGATGAACCATGGTTTAATGCTGCATCTAAGCTTGCCTACCATGAAGAAGAAGCTTGCTATGTATGGAGGAATAATCAGACTTTGTGTGGCATAGCTTCATTGAGGTTAGAAGTCAAGCCCATGTAGTCCATGAGATGCTGGAAGAGCTTATACTGAGGGTGTGAAGGAGAACTTGCTCTCTAGCATTGATGACCATAAGTGGTGGTCTCCCCTTAAGTCATCATTCTTTGGTGTTAATTCTGCATGCCTCCCTTTGTAGGAGCTGATGGAACTGCTGTTTTTTGCCTTAAGCAGAAGGCAGAACTTTTGGCTCAAGTTTTTGGGAGCAAAAAGTGTGGTGAGTCCTTGGTGTTGCCTCAGTCATGCTCTCCAGAGCCTAGGATGTGTTCAGTGCCCTTCAGATCTGGAGAAGTCAGAGCTTTGCTTCTGAGGCTTGACAGTTACAGCAGCATAGATCCTGACTTGATCTTTCTAGTGTTTTTTTAAAGAGACTGCAGATTTCTTTGCTTCTAAGATTACTACTATTTTCAGATCAGTTGGCTTTGCAAATTTTCCTTCTGTTTAAAGGAAAGGAAACACTGCATCATTAACCTAAATATAGGCTGAATTGCAGTTAACCTTCTTTATCTAAGGGTTTTGAGAATGTGCTCTCTACGTGTCATTGTAATTTTGTTGAAAATAACCTGCTACCTTCATTGCAGTTTTGGTTTTATAAAGGCCTTAGTACTTGATATGCATGCCTGTCAATATCTACGATCTTGCAGAGAATTCTTAATGAGGGCGCAGAGTCTTTGACTGTGTGCATCATGAAGCACTTATTTACCAGTAAAGATTATTGGGAAAAGACGGATTATTTATTGACATTTTAAAAGAATTTTTAATAGGCAGTAAAGTAGCTTCATTTCAGGTGTATGGCAAGGTCTGGAGAACAAATCGATTACATACACCAGTGGTGCCTTCTCTGGTCCTTAAGTTTGTTTGCAGAATCCCTGAATAGTAATCAGGCACATACTCATGATTGAGTAGGCCTTGGGGCATAAAGCCTGACCTTTCTAAAAGTCAAAGTGTGATAGTCAATCCAGAATGCTTTTGCCTTTGCATTTTAATTTACCCTGAAATGATAGTTTTAAATATCCTGGACTCTTTCAAGATTTAAGAAGTAGCTTTTGATAAGAAATTGACTTTTTAGAAGCATATATGTAATATTGCTTCCTCTGTTGCTCAAAAAGTTGGTATCTTGCAGAAATATTTTCAAATGTTTTGTGATGAAGCTATTAAATCTAAGTGTTTTAACCTTTCTACTTCCTTGTTTGGTATACAGTCCTCCAGTTTGGTCTTTGAATGCTGACTCTCATCTCAAACTCTTGGATAAAGTTAATATCATCCGTCAAGTTTATTTGCAAACTCTTAATGTTTTCTTGTGGCATAGAATGGCAAACATCTTCTACACTCTTCTTTACCTGACCTAGCTGTTTTTTCTTGCAACACTGAACTGGCTGCTGCTTGCTGCTGCAAACAGGGTGTTGTTTTCTACTATCAGGTTTAATACTACTCAGTTTGTTTGGAATTTTATCTTGGCTACAACTTAGTACAGTTATCTCCTTATGTTTAAGAAAAGAACAAATTAATTGCTGCTTTCTGCTAATATCTCCTGAATTCAGGTGTATGCTTTTTTTTTTTTAATTTTGTTCATATTTATATATGACCTTTTCCTATAACCTATCTCGTTGCAGGCTGATCTCCCTGGGTTTATAGTCTGTTCCCTCTCCCTATAATGGTTTTCAGCTGAAGATTTAAAGAAAGAAAGAATCTTCAGCTGAAAACCATTATAGGCAGAGGGAACAGACTATAAACCCAGGGAGATCAGCCTGCAAAGAGATAGGTTATAGGAAAAGGTCATATATAAATATAAAAAAAAAAGAAGCATACACCTGAATTCAGGAGATATTAGCAGAAAGCAGCAATTAATTTGTTCTTTTCTTAAACATAAGGAGATCAAAAGATCCCACAACTGTACTAAGTTGTAGCCAAGATAAAATTCCAAACAAACTGATGTGGTAAGGGGGGCTCTTGAACCCCATGAATTTGTTCCCGGGTTTGAGTCCAAGAGTCTCATATATGAATATATATTTTTTTGGATTAATTTTTGTGGAATTTTCCACTTTTGCTAAAATTTATTGGACCTGTTCAATAGGAAAAGATATCATAGCTGGGATTGGGTTTATATCCGAAGCTAAATAGTGGGAACTGTGGTAGGACCGTCAACTTCCTGATAATGTTTGGACCTAAGAGTTATCAGATTGATAGCTCAAAGGCGGAACTATTCATTAGGGCTGGACCACGGATTCCAGGGTGTCTGGTTCCTGGGATAGGACTCTTGACATTCTATTTGGTTTGCCCACAACATGATTAGGGTGGGGATGATTGTATTCTTGTAGCACTCTCTGTCCTAGCAAGCGGGTTTGGCTTACACTTGGGCCACTCTAATCATGTTGTGCCATTCCGTATGGGGTAGGGTAGGGACGCGGACATTTGGGAGTTGGCTCTCACTTGTGCCATTGGTGGAAGAATAAACTTCATAGTGGAGCGGGATACTGGGAAAAAAGTGCAAATGGTGATACAAGCAACAGATTTCGCATGAGAACCCTTATTATCCCCGTAAATCAAAATCAACCTCCCGCCACCTCAATATTTAGCTATTTCCAAGATGGCTGACACTTTTCCAAAATGGCGGCAGATTTGCTGCATATTTCAAATATTTTAATTTCATAAGCCTATAAAAGTTGCATACTGTCCATATAATGATAAAGAATTTGTATTTTGGCATTCTTACTGTCATGAAGAGATGAAGTGAACCCATCTTTCCAATATGGCCACCATATGAACACCATATTTCCAAAATGGCCGCCAAAGATAAAAGTATGTATCTCCTGAGAGAAACCAGTATGTTTTGTGTATCAGTTAGTTTTAGCAAGTGCAGCTGCAGAGAGCTGTGCAGCTAAGTCCAGATTTGTAGCACCTGCACCTGCCATGGCATTCCTTTTTGCAGTCACACTTATTCAGTTCTTGGCAAGATTTTGCTACTATTGGCAAATCTGTCCAGTAGAGAAACCAGGTGCCATCAATCTGTTGCCATGACCAGTGTCTTGGACTGGGCAAAACTGGATGACATACTAAAGACTGGCACCAAATGTGCCCTGCTTGAAAGGCAGCTCTCTTGCAATGCTCCCTAAGAGCAGCCCTTGTAGAGGGAATGCAATCATAAGCTCTTTGCCTCCTTGCAAAGAGATCAAGTCTAGCCTCATTTACATTTTTATACAAACAGCTTCTGTCATACATTAGCACCACGAACTCTTCAATAATTTGTAGGTCTTCATCTTCTACAGCTGCAGGTGTTCAACTTTGTTTGGTGAAGATGGGTGTCCTCACCCTTTTCATCAGTGCTCAGATGCTGAAACAAAGATATGCCTATCCCAAGGAAGGATGTTTGTGCAGTTGTGGCACTTGGATTATGGTCCAGATTGTCAGCAGCACAAGTTGTAAAGAGCCCTTTTCTTAGTGTAGTGGGACAAACTACTTCCTCCACAGCCCTTGTTACAAGTGTTTCTCCTAACCCTTTAGTCAATTCCAGAACCCTATCATAGCTGATGCTGATTCCATGGTGATGGAATGTATCAATTAATTTACGCTTCCTGGTTTTTGTAAAGACCAGGAGACCAATATATATTGGAAAAGGAGGTTCTCTTGACTTGGAATGTGTGGAGAATGTTGAAGATGCTGGATTCTTTCGACAGTTGAAGTGCAAAAGTTGTGCTAAAGCTAGATCAGTAGATGATGTTCCATATTTAAGTTGGGATTTTATATCGCCACCATTTTGTAGCACACTTACAAATTCCAACAAACTTGGTGGCACAGATTCTCTTCTAGTGTCTGCTGTTAAGGTTCCATCAAATTCTATCTCATGTTCAAGCATCTGCTTCCTCAGTATCATAGCTGCTTTGGTCACGATTAGTGCATCATTGAAGTCACGTGCTGTGGCTAGGGCTTCTCCCATTTACCTTTTGTAGGCAAACCAAATTTCTCTTCCCTTTTTAAAGTCCTCCAGTTCTGGGATGCGGGCAAGTATCTGTTCTTTTAATCGCGTTCAGTGCACAAAGGAAGCATCAACATTTAGCTGTTTCAGTCTTTGTTTGTACAAATCATAAAGTTCTACCATTGTAAAATAGCAGCACCCATCTGTAGTAAACTGCTTGTCTCTTATGTACATCTCAAGCTCAGCAAAAGCATGGGCCCATGCATCTTGTCTGTACTGCACATAATCATCTCCAATTTTCTGGGAATTTAGCCAGGCCCTTTACCTGTTGTACACACCTGTCAGAAGAGATGGGTGATGCATATGGTCCTGAGAAACAATATCTCCAGCATTAAGCTTGGCCAGAAGTTTCTCATCTAGTAGGTTGGTGGCACATAGTTGCAGCTTTTCATATGAAGGCAATGTCATGGCCAATTGTAAATCTTTGATTGGTGTTGGTTGGTCACAAATAAAGCATATTCCTTCTTTCTCAGTCTTAGATTCTTCTGCATCTTTATCTGCCTTCTGGCTACTATGTGTGAATTTTGCTGATGGGGCATCATCTTCTTCTTTTGTCTTATGCAATGACTTCCATTTCCTTTCTAGTTTTGTTGTTTTGAACTTCAGCATACATGGTTCATGATATGTTACTTTGTTATTTTCAAAGGTCTGCAGAATTCCATAACCTTCATCAAGCCTTTTGGGATGAAATGGCATAGGCATTGTGCTGGAAGGGTGGGGGGGGGAGTGGGTGGAGTAGGGGAGAATGGTAGGCTACGAAGAAAGAGAACAGGAGACGGGGGAAACATATAACCCGCTCAACTGCACTACACCACTCCAAGAATGAACTGAGTCTTGGGAACTGTGATTAGGAGGGTGACCTACTACTAAGGAAGGGAAGCGACCAAGCCTCGATGCCCGACTCCTGCCTAGGCACAGCCTAATAGGGACCTAACCTAGTATAGGCTAGGAAAAAGGAAGGAGTGCGGAGGGGAGGAGGAACAAACAAGGAGAGAAATTTTGTGCCGAGAACCAACCGGGAACGAGAAGAGGGGGCAAGAAGGCGAATAGCCTAGAGGAGACACATCCAAAGAACTCTATTCCCCCAAAGGAAGGAAGAGAACTAAGGGGCTCACTCTGCCCACCAAAAAACGACCCCGGAGGAAACAGCAACCAAAACTCCCTCAACCTGATGGACCTCCACGCCGAGGGCAAGGGGATGGAAGCAATAACCTACTCCACTAAAAAACCATCACACAAAAACATTGAAATAAGAATGTGCTCAATAGGGTGCGTAGCCTACCTCGGGGCAACGGTTAGATCTAAGGCTGCCGCTACCACGAGGAGGTAAACGATGTAAAATAAAAGAACCGAGAGCACTATCGCCAAGAATAAAATAATAATTGGCCTAATACAGACTAAAATAAAAGGGAACCCAACCTGGAGGGGGAACCTGGACGGGGCATCACCTCAAAAGGGCCGGTAGGCCAAAATTATGTAAATTTCGAAAAAGGGGTGCCACCGCAGGAAACCCGCCAGGAGGAGAACCATGGGGCAAAAATATATATCATCTATAACGACAAGGAGACAACCCCAACAGAAAAGAACTGATGGGGTCGCCTCGCGGTCGACATGGCTGGCGGGGGACGCCGTGGCGTCATAATAAGATCTCAATATTTATATATAATGAGACCAAAACAGCCAAATTATAGAACGAAAAACCCCACAATAAGATGGTACTTAACTTGGAGATAGTAAAGCTGCTCGATGACATGTTGAAAGATGGAAAATTCCACAAAAAGGCACGAGCACACAAAATCAAAAGATAGTTATCATGTGCTAGAAAATGGAATGAGGTAGGTGGCGCTGGTGTCGCCGTCCTGGCGGGTATTGGGTGTAGGGGCTGTAACGGCTCACCGCTCTATTCCGGGGGTTTTGATAGGGAGAGATCTTTCGAGTAAGTCTCCGTGGTAGTGATCTTTCACTCACCCTTCGTTATACCGACGTCTTCCTTGGAGAAGACACTCGACTGGGGGTAGTAACCCCAGCTTTCCTGAAAGCTCTTTTTTCTCTGGTATATCTAGCATATTATACCTAGAAATTCGTGCTGTAATGGAATTTCACCGGCTGACACGGGACTGAACTCAGAAAACATATATGCACTTTCAGATATGGGATACAACTAGGCTTAGATATGTCATAATCCTACCCCTAGCCCGACCATTCATCCAATGCTATTTAATTCCTGTGTGATCTGTACACCATCTAGAAGACTAAAGCCCCATCTTCCTTGGCTCGTCTCTTCCACACTGGCACATCCTGTCAGTTCAGGTGCAGCTGTTCAACTTTGAAGTGGGGCTAGCTGAACAGCATTTGGGAAACTAATAACAAATCTCTGCCATTAGCTAGCACTGAACCCCATGCTGAGTTTCACAGCTATAGTGTCGACCAGTGTGCCCTGGTAGTACACTGACACTACACTATTACACTTTTACATTAAGCTTATTACCCATTTTTTTCTAAATAAGGATGAAAATTAATTAACTGGAGATTAATTGATTTCTAATCTACAAAAAATGAACTGATCAGGATGAAGTTACCCCAGATCCATGTATTAACCAACCTTTAGACTCATATATGAGCTTAAGTACCAATTTTTGGCATTTTGGCGGACATTTTTGATATAGTGACAGCCATCTTGGGCATTTCTATGCAGAGAAATGATGTATCTACATATGTAAAGGCTTGTTTTTAATATTTTAAAATAAACTCGGGTTGACTTAAGGATTTGAATGTGATTAATCAATTAAATACCATTATTCAAATATCTACAGGATGCCATTTTGAAAACCTGTTGACCATCCTGGAAAATGGCAAAATTTTGTGTGGCTGGAGGTTGATAATGAGACCAAAGGACAAGAAGAATAGTTGAGCCAAGTTTCATGCTTGTATCACCATTTGCACTTTTCCCCTATTTTTTTCTAGTTACCCTCTCCACTATCATGAAAGGCTGATGATATCTTTTTAAGGTTTCAGGTTTTATTTTTTATTTTTTTTACATATTTTTTTTTCTCCAATCTTTATGAATAGTGACCATAAGGATTTAAGTACCCCTGGTCCCTTTGATGTTAGTGACTCAGCACAGTTGACAACTGCTGGAACTTCCTCTGACAACCTTTCTCTGGAAAAGTCAAATAAAAATCCTAATGTAATTACATTGGAACCCTGTAATCCAGTACAAAGCAAACCAAAAAAAAAA
Organism: Macrobrachium rosenbergii; assembly: GCF_040412425.1. NCBI lineage: Eukaryota > Metazoa > Arthropoda > Malacostraca > Decapoda > Palaemonidae > Macrobrachium > Macrobrachium rosenbergii. The sequence goes on along the minus strand of NC_089748.1, from coordinate 86,909,284 downwards.
AAGCAAATATCTTGACCCAACCTTGACTCACTTCAGCTCCCTCTTTAGGAGTGGAAGTTTGTCAAGATTCCTGACCTTAGAAACAGTGAAGAAAATATCAGCATTAAAATTAGAAAACTTCCTGTTGAATTGCCATTCAGACAAATAAAAGGTCAGATATGGTTGATAGGAACCACAACAAAAAATCAATTAGAAAATTACTTAACTATAAAAAATATTGATAATATAACTGTACATATAAAAAAAAACATGACAATATGAACAGTGTACAGGGCACCATAGTACTCCCTGATAATGATGAAGAACCAATAGAAAAGAATATATTGCTGGATTCCCTTAAAAAAATGTACAACAATGTACAAGATTGTGAAATATACAACATAGCCAGTAGACTGAGTAATGGAAAAACACTGAGAATAGCTAAGATAAAATCTGAAGGCCATGAATTAACCTTAAAAATTAAAACCATGGGCCAAAGTAGATAATTGAGACCGTATGTTCCAAAATCACTACGGTGCCAAAACTGTAGTATGTTTGGACATACAAGGAAAAACTGCCGTAATACATCTGTATGTGCGTACTGTGGATCTGACAAAGTAAGTATACCTTAGTTTAACCAGACCACTAAGCTGATTAACAGCTCTCCTAGGGCTGGCCCAAAGAATTAAATTTATTTTATGTGGCTAAGAACCAGCTGGTTACCTAGCAATGGGACCTACAGCTTATTGTGGAATCCGAACCACATTATAGCGAGAAATGAATTTCTATCACCAGAAATAAATTCCTCTAATTCTTCATTGGCTGGTCGGAGAATCGAACGCGGGCCCAGCAGAGTGCTAGCCGAGAACGGCACCAACCCGTCCAATGAGGAACTGTGGATCTGACAAACGTACCATACAGTGGAGGTGGTGAACTGATATGCATAAACTGTGGACAATCACCATGCAAGATCTAAGGAGTGTATGTATTATATATACAATACAAAATTAAAGTTACTTTAGGAAAGAACGGAAATGCCTATAAAAGAGGCCAAATTAGAATTAAAAGTTAGAGGAATGCATGATCATGCTACTGATATTACTGATATTAGAAGGAACTTTACAAAAAATTACTATATTATTACTAGAAATTGATACATTAAAACCTCTATATAACAAAATATCTGCAAAATTTAAAAAAAAGAACAAGGAAGAATCATTTCATGGAGTAAATACATATCAGATCTCTCTAATAATGCTCCCATACAAAAGATATGGGAAAAATTCAGGAAAATAAATGGAACCCATGTTAAACCACCTAGACATGCCATATTAAAAGATGGGAAAAGAACACTTAATCCAAAATAAATAAGTAATAATAGAATAGGAAAAATTTATCAAATGTAAGTAGTGATAAAAATTTAGATGAACACTTCCACGCAAAGAAAAATAAAATAGAATTGTTAATAACAATAGATTTTGAAACAATAGAAGATGTATATTATAATAGAAAATTTAATATGGAAGAGTTGGAATATGCTCTCTCGAATAGCAATAAATCTGCTCCTGGAGGTGACAGTATTTGTTTTGAGATGATCTGCCACTTAACACCTTTGGCAAAGTCATACTTATTAGAGTTTTATAATCATCTATGGCTTCGAAATTTATTTCCAGATGAATGGCATAAAGCTATAATAATTCCTATCCCCAAACCTGGAAAGGATCCCAGTAATGTAAATAATTACAGACCAGTTTCTTTAACAAGCTGCCCATGCAAATTGTTAGAGAAAATGGTAAATGCTCGACTAACGTGGCACATTCGAGAAAAGAAAATTTTGACTCCCACTCAGTTTGGGTCACAGTGTAACAGATCTAAATTAGATTCTCTCTCTAACTTAGAAGACCATATATGTAGAGGTTTTGAACTAAAACAAATTCCTGTAACTGTCTTTTTTGACATTGAAAAAGCATACGATACCACATAGAGGTATCTGATATTAAAAACTTTACAAAACAACAACATCCGTGGACATTTACCTAGGCTTATCCAAAACTTTTTGACAAATTGCAGTTTTCATGTGAGAATTGATGATGTTCTGTCTAGAAGATTTCCACTTGAAAATGATGTTCCACAGGGAAGCGTCCTAGTGGCACACTGTTTACTTTAGCAATTAATGATATCAGGAATAATCTACCTAATGGCATTAAAAGTAACCTGTATATGGATGATTTTGCCATATTTTATTCAGCGTCTTGAATAAAACATGCAGAAAGAATCATTAATAAAAGCATAGTAAAATAGATGAATGGGCCTCATCTTGTAGGCTTTAAATTTTTCATAGATAAAACTGAAGCAATCATGTTTTATAAAAAATAAAAAGTGGAAAAAAAGGTGAAGAAATAGATTTAAAAATCAGAAACCATAGTACAGTCGATCCTTGTTAAGACGGACTAATAGGGGGGCCAGGGTGTCTGTCTTAGCCAATAGTCCAATTTAACCAACAATATCTATATATATACCTATGAATAAACCAATGTAGCAACATTTGAATTAAAGCTCATGGACCCCCTCAATGTGAGACCATTTTGACATGGTGAGGGGGCTCTTGAACCCCAGGAATTTGTTCCCGGGTTTAAGTCCAAGAGTCTCATATATAATTATATGTTTGTTTGGATGAATATTCGAGGAATTTTCCACTTTTGCTAAAAGTTATTGGACCTGTTAAATAGGAAAAGATATCATAGCTGGGACTGGGTTTATGTCCGAAGCTAAATAGTGGGAATTGTGGTAGGACCATCAACTGCCCGATAATGTTCAGACCTAAGGGTTATCAGATTGATAGCTCAAAGGCAGAACTGTTCTTTAGGGATGGACCACGAATTCCAGGGTGGTCTGGTTCTAGGGATAGGCCTCTCGGCATTCTATCCGGTTCGCCCATAACATGATTAGGGTGGGGATGATTGTATTCTTGTAATACTCTCAGTCCTAGCAAGCGGGTTTGGCTTACCTTTGGGCCACGCTAATCATGTTTTGCCAACCCCGTATGGGGTAGGGTAGGGGGCAGACATTTGGGAGTCGGTTTTCACTCGTGCCATTGGTGGAAGAATAAACCCCATGAAAGGCTGATGATATCTTTTTAAGGTTTTCAGGTTTATTTTTTTCCCTCAAATCTTTGTGTAGTAGTTATAAGAATTCGAGCACCCCTGGGTTCTTTGATGACACTGTTGATGAACTCTGGACTGGTTGTGAATGATTCTTGCGATACCTCCATTGATCAAAAAATTGTAAATAATGTAGGTAAATCTGACAAGCCTACAGATCTGGTGGTACATGCTCCTTATAAGAAAAAGAATCCAGAAAAAGAGGTTTCTAGTTCCACATCATCAAAAAAGAAAAACTTGAAGAAAGTCACAACTAACAAATATAATGTTCTCCATCTTGCTTCCTTACCATTGGATACTGATTATGAAATCATAACCAGAATGTTTGCATGCCATGGAGTAATAAAGGAAATCAAGATGAATTTTATGGAAGAAAATGAGGAATGGGAGGCTTAGATCTCTTTCACAAACAGTGAAGAGGCCATCCATGCAAGCTGCAACTTGCATAACATCAAGTTAAATGAATTTAACATCAAAGGGGCCCTCTGTGAGAAGGCTCCTCAGAAACTAGAATCTTATAGACCCAGTGACTGGTATGCAAAAGATCCTGCAAAATCTGAATCGGAAGGTGTAAAGGAAACCAAAACCTCCTATGTGGCTTTTGGCAACTACTAAAGTAGAAAATTATAATTTTTTTAAGAACAATAGATATCTTCAGAAGAAAGTAGGTTTCATTAAATCTGGAGATATTACATGATTTGGAAAGAAGACTGTCCTAATTCATGCCAAGTCAAAGGGACAATCTGTCATGCTTAGTCATGTAAAAGCAGATAAGGAAATGGCCATGGACGTCAAGCCTCACCTTAACTTTAGTTATGGCAGAGGAGTGGTATTTAATAGAGATTTGCATGATTTTACTGAAGAAGAAATTCTAGATGTGTCCAAAAGAAGTCTGGAAGTGCATAAGGTTCCCAAAATACTGTACCTCTGTATGTAAACATTAAAGGGGAAAGAGTAGGAGTTAAGCCCTCTAAAGCCTGTAAAAATGATAAAGTATGCAATAACTGTTCTAGAGCTGAGCATGGAGACTGCACGCTTGTTGCAAAATGCTTAAATTGTGGTATGGACCATAAACCTAGTGAGAATATATGTCCAGATTTCAAAACTGAAGAAGCAGCCCTTAGCAAGTCTAATGCAGAACACATCACTGTTGGTTATGCTAAACGCCTAATGGATACAATCCGAAATTATGCCGAAGCATTAAAAGAAAAATGTAATTTTCTCTTGCCAAAAAATTTGCCATCTTCTAAGGTTGAAAGAGGGTCATCCAGGACTACCAGACTACTGTCTGAAGTAAGGAAAGAGCATGTGAAGGCAAGCTCTATACTCCAGAGGGTTTTACCAACAACCCTCAAGGCAGATGCACTGCCTTCTTTACAATCTTCCCCTCCCCCCATAGACAAATCTACGTACCTCTCTAGGGCAGTATCTCTGCCTAACTTAGGAGAGGACGAACATTCTAAGGAGCTATCAGAGACACCAGTAGAGGGGGAGGTGTCTAGACCAGGTAGTTCCCCATCCTACCGTAAAACAGAGTGACCTCCATCACTCTCTCCCCAAGGTCATAAAACCAAAATATCCAATAAATATGAAGTCTTTCTTCAATTGACATTGAACCAAATGACTTAATCATCCACAGTGTCAATGCTGATGTTCAGTGGTCTTCTAGCCAGGTCACTATAAAAGACTAGTCTGAAGCCCAAGATATCAAGATCAAAATTAAATCCAAAAAATTGATGTAACCCAAAAATTGCCAATGAAAAAACCTCTTCCAGAGTCTCTTCCAAAAAATAAACCATTTTCATGTCTAACATCTTACAATGGAATTGTCAAGGTCTGAGGGCTAAATATGAAAAGCTGAAACTACTCATCCATGAATACTCTCCCATTACTGTTTGTCTACAAGAGAGCAAGTTGGACAGCAATACTCCTTGTCCAAGGGAGTATATTAGTTATAGGACTCCTTATGACTAGCAAGTGGGGAGCCATGGTGGGAGCCTCATTTATGTTCGCCACGATGTCCCACAGATACCCTTTATATACTCCTCTGCAGGCAGTGGCTGTACAAATTGACATTGGGAGAAGATATACTGTTTGCTCTATATACTTGCCCCCTAATGAAAATATCACATATGACAATCTTACCACAGTAATACACCAGCTCCCTCAACCATTCTTATTACTTGGAGACTTGAATGGTAGACACCCATTATGGGGTGATGTTTTAGCAAATACCAGGAGTAATATTATCTCTTCACTCATAGAAAATGAAGACATAGGGATTCTCAGCACAGGAGAACCTACTCATTTCCATATACAAACAGGCACCTTGTCATGTGCTGACATTCGATTGTGAGTTCTAACTGCACTGTGGACTTGAACTGGAGAACATTGGATGATTAGCCTAGTAGCGATCATGCACCAATCATAATAAACACTGGCAGTAGTCCACCAATGCCTAGATCCCCACAGTGGAACCTGGACAAAGCTGACTGGATTAAATTTCAAGAGCTTAGTGGAATTGAAAGGAATGCAGATAAATTTCAAAGTATTGATGATGCTGTTGACCTGCTAAATGGAACTTCATACAGCAGGTATAAACTCGATCCCTAAAACTACAAGTTTCTTCAGAAAGCGACCAGTCCCTTGGTGGTCATCAGAACTCCAGGCACGCACAGAAGAAAATATGATTATATACAAGAAATCACAAGCACAGTTCTGCCGTGCAACAAAAGCAGCAAGACATCAATCTTGGTCATCCTTTGTATCCTCAGTTAACAACAGAACGCCACCTTCAGCTGTTTGGAGAAAAGTACAGAAGGTAACAGGAAAATTCACACCAAATCCACCTCCAGTTCTGAAAGTGAATGGTCACTTCATGACTGGGGTAGTAGAGGTTAGTAATGCTCTAGCAGAGCACTTTGCCAGTGTATCACAAAAGTCAGAAGCTGCTCCTGGTTTTCACTGTAGAAATTGAGAAGAGAAACCCCTTGACTTTACAGCAAATAAAGATGAGTCATACAATATGCCTTTTAATGAAAAGGAGTTTGATTCAGCTCTAGCTTCTTGTAATGATACAGCCCAGGCCCTGATGACATTCCTTATGCTATGATAAGGCATGTATCAATAAACACAAAGCTTTTTATTTGAAGTATTGTAAACAGGATATGGCGTGACACTAGTTACCCAACTGTATAGGAATTAGCAATTATTTTAGGCTTTGTAAAGCCTGGTAAAGTTAAGTTTTTACCAACAACCTACCGACCAATTGCACTAACTTATTGTCTGTGCAAAATAATGGAAAAGATGGTCAATGCAAGGCTTGTCTGGATCTTAGAAAAAAAGGGCATTTTATCACTTGCAAAGTGTGGATTTCGAAAATTTTACTCAACAACAGACACTCTAGTCCGTCTTGAGTCATCTATTTGTGAGTCATTTGCATCCAAGTAGCATCACGTGACAGTATTTTTTTGACCTTGAAAAGGCATATGACACTGCTTGGAGATGTGGAATTCTTAAAGTTATTCTTGTATGCAGATTAAGAGGGGAGTTGCCATTACAGTATTACTGAGAGCATTTTTAACACAGACACTTTCAGGTAAGAGTATGTAATACTCTGTCTGAAAGAAAATGCCAAGGAGTCCCTCAAGGTAGCATGCTCAGCGTTACTCTGTTTTCCTTGGCAGTAAATGGCATTTCTGCAATTATTCCTCATGATGTCCTTCATACAGTTTTTGTGGATGATATTTCCATATCGTTTCCTGGAGCAAGAGTGTCCACAATTGAGAGAAAACTTCAGTTGACAATTTACTGAATAACCAAATGGGCAGATCTGAATGGCTTCAAGTTCTCAAACAGCAAAACTGTTGCAGTTCGTTTCTGCCACATTCGTGGACTACATCCTGGTCCTGTTGTATGTCTTAAAGGACAAAGAATCCCCTATGTAGAAGAAACCTGATTTTTAGGCTTAGTTTTTGACCCAAGGTTGACATGGGCTTCACATCTTAAGATGCTGAAATCTAAATGCCTAGAAATTTTGAATATCTTCAGAGTCCTAGCATACACATCCTGGAGAGCTGATCGCATAACGCTTCTTAGATTGTACAAAACCCTTGTACTGTCTAAGTTGCTATATGGTTGTGATATGTCTTCGGCCACCCTAATCATTTAAGAATTTTAGACTCTGTGCACCACTATGGCATTAGACTGGCCATAGGTGCTTTTAAAACTTCTCCCATTCCAAGTCTGCTTGTTGAAACTGGAGAACTACCTCTGGAACTGTATCATGAGTCTTCTGTCATCAGATACTGGTATAGGCTGCAAAGACTTCCAGGCTCTCTTGCATCTCAAACAGTGCATAGAGAGTTTCTTTGGCTACTATGAGGTTCATCCTAAATCAGTGCAAGAAGTCACGACACCTGATAACTTAAAATCATTCATTCATTCATAAAGCTCATGGTAAAAGATGAAAAATTAAGAATAAAACATGATAAAAATGATAGAATTCAGCTGCATATGTAGATGCCTAGGCTGAGACATGAATGCATAATTGTTAAGTAAAAAGAAGTGGAGTCTCTAAAATGAAAAGTAAGATAATGAAATTTGGATTACAGGTACACAATCCTTTACCCGAAATCCTCGGGGCCAGATGTGCTTCGGTTTTTGGAATTTTTCGGATTTCGGAACCATGGGGCCAGGAGCATAATCAAACAACACAATTGCAGCAAAAACATTTTTTTTCTCTTTTTTCATGTTTTTTGATAGCGTAGTTGCTGTTGAGTCCTCAAGGAATTACCTTCCATGGTCTACCAGTGCTCCATGTTGACCAAACTAATTTCAAAGAATTCTCTGCTAGTTGGTCTTTTGGCCAGGTATTGTGTTGTAATGATTAACATTATAACACGTGATGGAGTATATAATGGACTCAAAAGATAAGAGGGCACTTTCCCCCATCTTCAGTGAAGCTGAACCCAGTTTTTCCAATGTCAAAAGAACCTGCAAGAAAGAAGCGACTATCGCGCATGTGCATCCTCCTTGTTTACAACCGGGCCATTACAAGATCAAGGAGCCATTACTCCAGGGTTGCCAGATTGGGCTACAAGTAGCGAATTGGGCTACTTTTGAAGTCCCTGTGCAACTAAATTTTTACTTTCACTACGTGCGACTTTTTGGGCTACTTTTAAAATGAATTGGGCTACATTTGTGCTACTAATCTAAAAATTCAATGAGAGCTTAATCTTGTAGTAAATATGTCTTCTCAGATAGATATTTTATCATTATTAAAGCTTTTCCATTACTTAATAAAATTTCTTCATCTGTAGTCCAGGACAAACAAAATATTGAAACTATTATTACCAAAGCAATTGTTGGATGGTAAACAAATCAAACGTATGTTATGTACGTTTACGCGTATGTCCCACTGGAGCCGTAATGCAATCACAGAGGTGCAATCGAGGCATTGTGTGTTGTCAGATGTAAAATAATTCTTTTCAACTACTTTATTGTGAATGCCTAAACAACATTTGACAATGAGCATGAAACAATTAGATTATTTGCAAAAAGTGACATTTCAGTATGAAAGAAGATATTTTGGATTACAGTATGATAATATTGACAGATATTTTGCTCCTCCCTTACGTCGTTTTTAACAAATTAGAACTTGTGATTAAGAAATACAACAATTATTTTACATAACCCTAAGCTATATAAAACAGTAGTTTGGGTTAGGTAAACAAATTAGTTCATAGCAGTTAGTCTGAATGGCATGACAATTGGAACTAAAAATATCACTTGGCCATTACAAAAGGACTAACAGTGTATAAGTAATACAGCCATGTACAGGTATGAAAACTAACCTAAACCTTAGAGGGTTTAACATAGATATTTAATTAAATGCATTAAAACTGCACAGTTGTAATCAAGTTAACCTGTAATGTGGAAACTATATGAGGAACTACAGAAGTTTCCCTCACTTAAAAACAATTAATACTAACTAGCTTGTAATAACAACTTGCTTGATATCACTACAGGGCCGCCATTAGGCAGGATACTGAGTTCAAGTGTTCCGTAGCAAATTTCTCGGTTCATTTTTTGCCAGTGGGTACGACCCATACCACCTGCCATGAGCATAGTCCTTGACCGTGAGTTCGAATCTCCGACCGGCCAGTGAAGAATAAGAGGACTTTATTTCTGGTGATAGAAATTCATTTCTTGTTATAATGTGGTTCGGATTCCACAATAAGCTGTCGGTCCCGTTGCTAGGTAACCAGTTGGTCCTTAGCCACGTAAAATAAATCTAATCCTTCGGGCCAGCCCTAGGAGAGCTGTTAATCAGCTCAGTGGTCTGGTTAAACTAAAATATACTTAACTTTTTGTAAAAAACGGAAAATTTGCTTGGTCGCCAGATGTGGACGAGGTCTGTAGTATGCTCCTGACAGCAAGTTTTATGGATGAAATAGCTCCTTTTAAACTGTTTCAATGGGGCCTAGGGCTCAGTAGGTGTAAGGAAGGGGTAGATTATATCTTTCTGGCAGAACTCTGGCAGGAGATATTTAATCCTTCCTCTGAATAACATCAGTGTTTGGGCCAAAACCCATTAACATCAGTCGCCAATACCTCCCAGGTTAGCCCTGTAGAGGAAGTAGAGGAATCTTTACTTGGAGTTCACATTCTTATTTAAAAAATATGAAGTAGACATTGCCATCGAAATGGCCCTGCTGAACCCAGAAGGCTCAGGGACACAAATTTAAGGTAGCCATGGGAGAAACCTCCCAGAAGGAATTGTATTCCCCATGCAGCTATCATTGCTGAATGGGATCTTTCCCCCAAAAGGGATGCTGGGATCCACTTACTCAGACTGAAAGGTGTACTTTTTTGGAAGGGTATAGTAACTTGCATAGGATTTCTGCCCCTCGATTAACAGGCAGTTACAGTTTAGTTGCTGAAGCTCAGTTAGATTGCACAAGCCCCCAAAAGGGATACACAGTTAATGGCAAGCTCCCCCAAAAGTGATACACAGTTTATGGCAAGCTCCCCCAAAAGGGATAGACAGTTTGTGGCAAGCTCCCCCAAAAAGGGATACACATTTTGTGGCATTTGATCAGTTCTGTAAGGAAATTGAGTTTTTATTGACCTGTACCCCCAAAAGGCATACACAGTTTACAGCAAGCTCCCCAAAAAGGAATACACAGTTTGCTACATAGATCAGTTCCATAAGGAAATTTAGTTTTTATTGACCTGTACCCCCAAAAGGGATACACAGTTTGCAGCAAGCTCCCCCAAAATGGATACACAGTTTGCAGCAAGTTCCCCCAAAAGGGATAAACAGTTTGTGCCATTTGGTCAGTTCTGTAAGGAAATTGAGTACCACCAAAGAAGCCCTTGCCACAGAATGGCAATATATAAACAACATGAAACATGATTTTGAAAAACAAAGTCAGTCAGTCATGTACGCACCAAAGTGTAAAAGTACTACATCCTGTAACCAAAAGAGATTATAGATACAAATGCCACCCAAACAAGGTCTGATTTTAGAATTCAGACTAGAAACAACAATCGGTCAGTTTGGAATACAGAACTTCAGATCAAAACATAATAGGGGCTCCAATACTTATCCCTGATGATACTGATAACCCTTGGCGAGATGCCTCAATGTGCACTTCCTCTCCCGATGGCAAGTAGGTAATTAATGAGAGAAAAACTCTGATTGAAGTTGTAAATGTAGAATTTACAAATGGCAGCATTCCTTAATACAGAATGGCACCTGGTATCATCCTCACTAGACTTGGAGAAACCTCTAACAGAAATGGTTTTCTTACCTGTACCTATAGCATTAAAAACTAAAGAAATCATCCTTTACCAGGTCAGTGAAAAATGGATCTCTACTTCCTTTTTTAATAAGACCCAAGTTGCTCACCAAGCAGCCTCATCAGAATTTTATGCTAGGCTCTGACTCCTTAGCAGTATAACCTCTACCACCTTGCTGGAAGTTGCCATCTAAAGGCTTCCAGAACATCCCAGGATAATTTTTGCAGTTGAGACCAAAAGTCTTTTGAGAACCCGATGGTAAGCACTCTTTGACTTCCTAGAATGGCGCATAAAATTGCGAATGGAAGCATTGGAGAGCGCCATCAAATCACTCTCCAATGTCACTACATTATTACATTCTAACCCCTTCTGTAAGGACCTTTTTGAGGAGTCTGTTGTGGCTCAACTCACGAACATGCCCACCAATAGAATTGTACAGTATATGCTCTTCTGGGAAAAGGGGAATTCAGGAAACAAAGAACCCAAAGTTTCCCTTTACCCAACCCAAAAAAAGGCTCACTTTGATAAAAAAATCATATAAGCCTTCAGTCACCCCAAAAATTTTCCCCCAAAATACAGGTAGGTGGTCAGAAGGGACAATTCCCTGCAAAGGGGCAACAACAACTTCAAGGCCATCCTTTTTCACATGGTCCAAAAACCCTCCCATAGGGGGGAAAAAAGGAAAAACAACACCTGGAATATCTATCAAAGGTGAAGGCAGAGGAGGAGGCAGATACCAAGAGGAATTATGTTGGTTGGGGGCCAGCTTCGATAACATCACAGACAACAGAAGTTTTCCCTTTGGGGGGGCCTGCATTATTTATATGTACAGAAAGGCCCTGTTAATGGGGCCCTTAGAGAAACATGCATATATTCGCCACCAAGTACGTCTCTTCAGGTCCTCAAAAAGGATTCATCCAAAAGAAGAGTGATCCTCAACCAATCAGCATTGAACAAGCACTCTGTTTGCTGAAAGTTTCAGATAATTGCTGTTGCCTAAGTACATTGAATCATTCCAAGAAGGGACTTAGACAGTTTCTATGGATCTGAAAGGTGCACACTGGCACATCCCTATAGGCGTTCCCTTCCGCCCCTTCCTAAGGTTCTGGATAGGAAAAGATGCGTACAGATTCTGTCATATCCTTTGGGCTAAACATTGCTTAAAGAATATTTTACAAAACTAGCAACAGTATTCGTTCCAGAACTCAAACAAAAAGATCTGGGAACCCACAAGAAAATTGCTTGAAAAACCTAAGAGCAATGGCCAACAGACTACAGTACAGTCAAAAGGTTTTATAATAAATTTGAAAACATCCTGCCTCATGCCCAGCAGACACTTTCATTGGCTGGGACTATCTTGGGGTACTCTTCACAGCCTGTTGTCTTTCCCCATCATACTCAAAACAGAATAAGGCAAGTCCTCAAAAGGTTCCTTGCACAGCCCAGAGTTTCCAGATGGCAATCAGAACGTATGATGGGCCTCCTGCGGTTCTCGTCAGTAATAGATCCAATACATAGATTGCAACTAAAAATGTGAAAAAATTCTAGCTATTGCATGCAAGATAAAAGTTGCGAGACCAACCTCATTAAAGAATTAAAAGAGTTGGGGAGATACTTTAGCCTTGGATTTGGAAGGAATCTTTGGTGAAATGGATAAAGTCATTAGTTGGTAAATTTCATAGGGATTTAGAATGTTAGCTGGATCAAGGAACTTCAGGAGACATTATAACAGGTCACCCTGACTCCTCTGTCTGTATGGGGAGGACATTGGAAGCATTGTCAGGTGGCAGGGAGGTGATCGGCTACTCAGGAATTTTGATATCAATTTCCTGGAGCTGATGGCTGTCTTTTTGTCCCTCAAAAAACTCAAACCTCCAGAAGAGAGAGAACATAACCACAATATCCTGGATCACATTCACCTCCTCTCAATATGGTAATGCCTTAGCCATCCTTCAGGATATGCCTTCAAGCAAGGAAGTGGCACATGTCTGCAGTTCACCTCACAGGGGGTCTCATTGTAATAGCAGACTCTCTATCAAGGAAAACGACAGCCTCAACAGAGTGGTTGGACAACCACTCTTTCCAAACAATAGCCAGCATGCTTCCACAACTGGAAGTGGACATGTTCGCCACATACTAGAATCACAAACTCCTGATATATGTCTCCAAACCTGGACAGTCAAGCAACAGCAAGAGATGCCTTCCTTAAGACTGGAACAAGGGGAGGACGATATCCTTTCCTCCATTGTCCCAGATTTCAAAGGTTTTGAGCAAACTTCTAACCTTCAAAGGAACAGTGTACTTACAGCCCCAAATTGGCCAAACAGGCATTGGTTCCTATTACCTCAACAACGGACAAAAAGAGCAATTCCACTGTCATCCGCTGTTCTATACCAGACAGTAGGAGGGAAAGTCTCTTACACTCCTCCTTTCTAAGCCAAGACCTTCACGTATAGATTTTTTTAAAAATATCTTATCATGATAATTACTCACCCAACATTGCTAGGTACCTAGTGCAAAAATTATGGACTTCTATCCAGCATTACCAGTCTGTATGGAAGATATAGTTAGATTACAGTATATCCATACTGAGAGCCCAGTTGAGATTTCTATAGAAACTTTATTTTTCTTATATACCCTTTTGAAGACAAATGCCTTGTGGTTACAACAGTCATGGCATACAAGGCTGCATTAATGGAACCCTTGCTTTATGGATTCGGGATTGACTCCAATATAGAAGTTGTCACTTCCCTTCTGCAGTCTTTTGCTCTACAAGGGCGCACTCGGAAAGGCTTCCAATTCCTTGGTCCCTGAACAAGGTGCTTAGACTTTTATTAGACTTCTGTCAACCCTTCAATTCAGTAGATCCAATACAACCACAATGCACAGGCTACAAAAGGTGATCATCTTGATTGCATTAACATCAGGAGCTCGTGTTAGTGAACTGGGCTCTCCTAGATGGGGACGATGCATCACGCAAATAGCTGACCATCAATTATTATTGTCCCCTGGCCCATCATTCCTGGCCAAGAATATGGATCCTTTAAAAAGGAAATCCATTCTTATAAGAAAATTCAATTTAGCAGACAAGACAATATGACCGGTTAAAGCACTTAAGGTTTACCTAGAAGTCACGGCAAACACCCCAGAAGGTCCTATTTTCCTACACCCTAGCACAAACTAACCACTCTCCCTACAAAGACTGAGAATGATTGTAGTGTATCTCATTAAAAAGGGAAGTCCACACTCTTTCCATAGGTCACATGATGTTAGGAAAGTAAGTACGTCTTTGGCCTTCTTCAGAAATGTCTCTTGAAGAAGTCTCCAAATGTACAGGGTGGTCATCAGTTAAATTATTGCCACATGCTTGAACAAATCTGTCTACACTGTGTATCAGTAGGTGGCATGGTTAGTCGTAACCCCTAGGTGCTGTGGCAGAAAACCAGGGGTCATATTGACGGTGAGTATGCTAACTATTGCTGGGAGAGGGGCAACAGTACTACAACCAAACCCAGCATGCTTAGGTAAGCCACTGTAGAACTACATCCTAAAACATAAGTTTGTGTGTAGTTTCTTGTTCCTTGGTATCAAAACCTGAAGAGTATTTGGAATAAAGAATGGGACTTGAAATCTGTGGCTTGACCTTGGACCGGAAATGTTATTTCCTTTGGGGTGTTGGGGTTAAAAAGTGAGAGCTTAAGCCTTTTTTGTCACCTGTTAATTTCTTTGTAAAGCTCCTTGAGGACGAAACAGCGACTACACTATCAAAAAACAGGTTTTGACGTAGGAAAAACCTATTTTTGGTAGTTGTTGTTGAGTCCTCAAAACCCTCCCACTTCCCTAACGAAAAGGCATGGGATTTGGGCAAGGGATCAACCTGCATTGACCAACAGAGGGTAATGGCTCCTTGGTTGTAAACGAGGACGGATGCGCATGCACGGTAGTCACTTCTTTCTTGCAGGTTCTTTTGACGTTGGAAAAACTGGGTTCAGCTTTGCTGAAGACAAGGGAAAGTGCCCTCTCATCTTTTAAGTCCATTATATACTCCATCACGTGTTATAATGTTAATCATTATGACATAATACCTGGCCAAAAGACCAACTAGAAGAGAATTCTTTGATATTAGTTTGGTTACCATGGAGCTCTGGTAGACCATGGAAGGTAATTCCTTGAGGACTCAATAGCGACTACCAAAAATAGGTTTTTCCTATGTCAAAACCTGTTTTTTCATTTTAGTTATTTATTTATGTTTTATTATTTTTTATAATAATATACTTTTAAATGAATGTGAGAGTATTAAGATCATCAGTAATAAAATAATGGGACAGTTAAGACCATAAGTTCACTAATACATTTATTTTCAACAAAAACGTTCTGTAAAATGCAAAAATATACATTATCAAAATAATAGTAATTCAACTTGTGAATTTTAATGATAAGGAAGACTATAAAATACATTTCATCATATCGATCTTGGAGAAGGTTGTTTTTTATTGTTACTAACATCGTCATCAGTTTGCAGTCGTAAATCTGAGGACGGTCTGGGAATAGGTTTTGCAAGTGATGACGCATCACCACGATAGGACTGTTGTGGGATTTATCATATCACTACTGTATATTAAAGTTAAAATTGTTGTTGAATTCTAGTTTTCACAAAGAAATATTTATATAAAGCAAATTATTGATTAATTTTTGCCATCAGCAGTCAAATAATCACGATCATGGCAACGTTCAAACTTAGTGCTGTCATGACATATGTCTATAAATAGAACAGAAGTAGAGGGCTGTCATTGGCTAGCAGATCTCCATGGCAACCAGCCAGCCAATCAGGTTTTAGCTTTATTCTGTCTGAGAAAGAATGTTTTGCCTAGAGAATCTGACAATGACAAGTGCATGTCTTTTGAATACAATGCGTAGTTTTTAATAGTGTAAGTATTTTACTGATTACATGAAGAATAGAGAATACTCCTAATAAAATTTGGAAAGGTAAACATGAATTCAAACTTATTACTTTGAGTGCAAAATAGTTGGTTCAGAGATTCTTCAGCAACAAATATATATATATATATGTATATTGTCACGTATTTACATTCCTCCCTCTTAGCCAGCCAAAAATAATTTGAATTTCTAATTAAAAGAGCTTCTCATTTGATTATTAAGCCAAAACAACATGGCAGACAAGGTAGGATGACGTTTGTTTTGAAACAAGAAAGCATTCCTCTCCACATCTGACTGGAAATCAGGGCAATAGAAAACTCTTCACACCCCCTGCTAAAGAAGACTCCTAGATTTCCCCCATTTTGGGGTAGCAATAATGGCGTAGGTTTTAGGGAAGGTTATAATCATTAGAGGCATAGGCGTCTTGAAGGGAAGGCTGCAAACTTAATCTTTAGGTCCTTGGACTATAAGGCTTCTTTTCCCTTGACCTTGTTAATGACTTAAGGACTTGCTTTCAGATTTGCCCAGCTCGCGTACATACGCACACATACCAAGCGCCCCATGAAAACAACACGAGAGGGCAGAGAGAGACACTCTGGCTTTCGTGAGGAGAGGTAGAACATTTTTCCTCTCAGTCCAGACTGGCGACAGATGGTGCTCTTTCTGCCAGTTCTTCTCTTTAATCTCTCAAGGATAGAATTTTGCTGCATAGAGGAACTGGCAATAATTTTCTCTCTCTCTCTCTCTCTCTCTCTCTCTTCTCTCTCTCTCTCTCTCCTCTCTCTTATCTCTCTCTCTCTCCCCGTAAATTGTCGTAAACTGGAAAATCGAAATTTGAAAATCGTAAGAAAACCTTACTTTTAATCCTTTTAATCCTTTGAGTATCCTTTGGGTATCTTGAAAATGACATAACCTGCATTTTTATTGAGTCTTTCATGAAAAACCCTCCAAAATTTTACCATTCCACTGTTTTGAAGCTAGAGAGAGAGAGAGAGAGAGAGAGAGAGAGAGAGAGAGAGAGAGAGAGAATGAATTACCACCACGACTTACATTCAGCCATTCTTGTGCTGGCACGAGAGAGAGAGAGAGAGATAGAGTTTATCTCTTTAATCTCTCAAGGAATGTTAATCCATTTCTCTTTACTGCGACTGACAACAAAAAATTGTTTTTTTCTTTGTCTTCCAAAGATGTAGGCTACCACTACTTTTACCAAGCACTTTTAAGCACCATGAACACACACACACACACACACACACACACACACACACACACACACACACACACGCAGTGTGCATAGGTAAAGAGACTCAAATTAGCAGTATCTTTTCCTGTGAGAGTGAAGGGCTGAACTTAGTATCGATTTATAATATATATCCATTTCTCATTCTACCTTTTGGAGAGAGAGAGAGAGAGAGAGAGAGCGAGAGAGAGGAAGGAAGGAAAGGAGAAACTGATCTTCTGCCCGTAGTCTGCTTTGAAAATGCATAAATGTTGTAATTTCAGTATACTGTATTATTAGTATTTAATCTTATTAATATTTGAAAATTAGCTCTTATTAGGTAAGTCATTTATGTATCATACAAACTTAGTTAGTCGTCATCTCCCACAAATTTGTTAGAAAAATCTTATGCAGTCATTTTCTCTCTCACGTCGGTGAGAGAGAGAAAAAAAATACTACGCACCCTCTTGGTAGTGTATGCAAAGCCCGTGAGGTACAAGCTTTGTGATTGGTTAAAATCCCACCCTTCCTGCCAATAGCATGTCGTCAGGAGGGGGAAGGGGATGAGGGGTTGTTACAAGTTGTTATTGGCTACTGTCAGTCCTGCCAGCCAATAGCGTATCGTCATGGAGAGAAGGGGTTGCTTTTGAGCTCTGTTATTGGCTACTTGTAATCCCCGAGCAGGTATCGTCATAAGCCTTCAAAAAAGCAATAAAAAAACTGGTCACAGTTATGATGGGATTTTAGTATATTTTTATGTTTACGTTGCAGTAATCGATATTTTTTGAAGGATATATGCAATACAGAGAGAGATATTGGCGGTTGGCCTTACTTAAATCTCAAAGTGAAATTATTCAGAATTATTCGAGAGCAGAGAGAGAGAGAGAGAAGGTTGAATGAAGTGATTACATTGGTAAGCAGTTTTATGATTTCACGAATTTTAATTTAACTTTTATCGATGCTTTGCTGTGGTTACTTAATATAAATATTTTAGAAAAATAAATAATTTTTTCATCATAAAAATGTATTTAGTCATGAAAATAAAATAAAAATCAGTAATTTAGTAATTAATATTGCTCAATATCACAAAAAATCCAGAACTGAATTCAGTAAATTTTCTTCCGTCTTGGAACAACTCATTGGAATCAAATCAAAAATATTTCCCTTTACCGACCTCATAAGAAAACTTTAATTTTATTCCTTAGGGTGTCGTCTTCAACAAATCCTGCATTTATATTGAGTTTTTCACATAACCCTCCAGATATTGACCATTCTGCTGTTTTGGATGCATATCTCTTCTGATCATCTATATGTTATTAAATTTGAACACTGGCGTGTATGTTACCAGAAATACACTGCAAAATCGTATGAAAACCTTATGTTTTAATCCTTTGGGTGTCTTGAAAACAATGAATCCTGCATTTATTCATTTGAGTTTCTCATAATAAAACCCTCCAAATATCGACCATTCTTTGGGTTTTGGATGCATATTTCTTCATTACTGTCACTATAATGAACAGAAATAAAATAAAAATTTGGTGTTGTTAGCTGAAATACATCGAAAATATGAAAAAACTTTTAATCCTTTTTACATGTCTTGAAAACAATATTGAATCCTGCATTTATATTGAGTTTCTCATAATAAAAAATTTCTCCAAATATCGACCATTCTGCTGTTTTGGATGCATTAATTTCTTCCGATGCCAACTCTGTCTCTATCTACTGGCGTTCAAAATAACATAAAAGGTTAAAAATCGTTTTTGAAAAAAACCTTGCTTTTAATCCTTTGGGTGTCTTGAAAACAATGAATCCTGCATTTATATTGAGTTTCTCATAATAAAACACTCATAATAAAAACACTCCAAATATTGACCATTCTGCTGTTTTGGATGCATATTTCTTCCGACTCATTGCCGGATTAATGGACATTTACAAAATTAAATTTTAAAATTACAGTGCTTTCATAAAAACCTTACTTTTATTCCTGTGGGTGCCTTGAAAACAATTTATCCTGCATTTACATTGAAATTTTTCAACAGAAAACCTTCAAAAATTGACCATTCTGCCAATTAAAAAAAAGCCTTGAGCCTTCCGTCATGAGCCAAGGCATTGTCACGTCGTAAACCTGGAACATGCCACTTGTAACCAGGAAAAATTTTTTATGAATATAAATGATCATTTGACAAACTATTCGAAATCCCTTTGTCAAAAATGAATCCTAATTTCAAATTAGTTTAAAAACAGAGACCGTAGTTTAAACTGGTGGACTGTGTTTATATATATATACATAATATATATTATATATATATATATATATATATATATATATATATTTAGATAGAGAGGAGAGAAAAGAGAAGAGAGAGATGGGTTGAATGAAGGAGATTACATTGGTAAGCAGTTTTATGATTTCAGGATTTTAATTTAACTTTTATCGATACTTTGCTGTTTTTACTTAATATTTTAAAATTAATAAATAATTTTTCATCATAAAAAATGTATTTAGTCATGAAAATAAAATAAAAATCAGTAATTTAGTGAATATTGTTCTATGAAAAATCCGCGAATGTAAATTTTCTTCCATCATATGCATTGGACACGAGTAATCAAAAATATTACCGTATTCTGAGAATCATAAAGAAAACTTTAATTTTATTCCTTAGGGTGTCTTTTCAAACAACAAATCCTGCATTTATATTGACTTTTTCACAATAAAAACCTTCCAGATATTGACCATTCTGCTGTTTTGGATGCATAAATCTTCTGATCATTGTAGAACTGGCAGTCATAAGAAATAAAAAAATCGTAAGAAAACCTTACTTTTAATCCTTTGGAATATCTTGAAAACAATGAATCCTGCATTTATACTGAGTTTCTCATAATAAAACCTCCAAATATCGACCATTCTGCTGTTTTGGATGCATATTTCTTCCGATCGACAGCGGACTGGTGTCGTCTGAAAACCAAAAAATCGATAAGAAAACCTTACTTTTAATCCTTTGGGTGTCTTGAAAACAATGAATCCTGCATTTATATTGAGTTTCTCAATAATAAAAACCATCCAAAGGTATCGACCATTCTGCTGTTTTGGATGCATATTTCTTCCGATCGGAGTTCAAGCAGAAAAGAAATACAGAGAAAAATCGTAAGAAAAAACCTTACTTTTATTCCTTTTGGGTGCCTTGAAAACAATTTATCCTGTTTACCCTCCAAAATTGACCATTCTGCCATTCTGGAGCCATATTTCTTCTGTCGGACAACCGTTGTGATTTTCGTAAACCTGGAATATACATTGTAACCCAGGAAATAATTTTTTTTTGAATATATTTTGAAAAGCATCTGATTGACTTAAATAATTGTAAATTTCAAGACCCTACTGTAAACTGGGGACTGTAAATATTCTATATATATATATAAAGATATATATATATATATATATATATATGTATATCAGAAGGAGAGAGAGAGAGAGAGAGACAGAGACAGAGAGAAACTGCCAGTTCCAGCTATGCAGCATAATATATGTATATATATATATATATTATTATATATATAGTACAAATTAATATACATAAATATATATTAAATTTTTAAAAAAATTATGTATATATAGAGCTATATATAAAATACAAATATATATATATAGATATTTTTTTTTATAAATAGGCTGTTCGCCAAAATGTATTTCTTTGTAGTTCTATCAGAGGAACCAACGTCCGTTGTAGCGGCCAAATCACGGTTCAAATTTAAAAGTAACGTTTGCGTGGTCCTAAAGTCCTTTTTTCCTTTCTACCTGTCTCTCTTGGCGAATGTTTTTAACAGAGCGTAGAACCTAGGGCATGACTGTAGTTTTGACCCTAAGCCGGTCAGAGAACAGGCAGAGAAAATGACCAATCGAGCAGACGTCCTGGAAGGTGGCTCTGTCACCGCCTTTGTCTATTATTTTATTAGTGAATGGTGGAGCAAATAAACACTACACGAACTTCACTATTACGTCCGTTGTATGCGCGACAACGCCGTCCTTAAGGTAATGTCTGTGTGCTGTTCGAAACTTCGTCCATTATTGTATCCTCTATCTGTATTTCCCAATCTTTCTTTGTTTCATTCTCCAGCCACCATTTAGGGTAACTGACTGTTACGAAGTCTAGATTAAGTCAAATTTTTATATTGTTATAAAATAAATTATCCCACTAAGCCTCGGGGATTTAGGCAAGCAAGTCATTTTAATACTCTGGTATTTGTTGTGCCTAACGCTCATTGTTTGGGGAGAACCGTTGTGTTTTTGTATTTAATACCATCTTAACAAGTAGAGATTTTCCTCGTCCGCATAAGTTGGTGACGTTATCATAAAGTCTTTATTCCTTGAATATTCTTTGTTATCAGGTTAATTACCCTTAACTGGCGACCTTTGATTAATTAACGTCTATCTTTGAGGTTAACTTAATTCTTCAAGAGACAGGTTACGTGTATTCTTGGCATGCAGGGCAGTGGAACTTTACGCTAAATAACCAATAACTGATCAAGAAAGTCACACACGGTACAATATATATATATATATATATATATATATATATATATATATATATATATATATATATATATATATATATATATATATAATATTATAATACATACAGGTTGACCATCACTAATCCGGCATCATTGGGACCTGGGGCTGCCGGATTAGCCATTTATTAGGCTAGAATACACGAAACCCAGTAGCTAAGCACCTCATCTTAGAATTAAAATATCCCATACATCAGCACAAGTTGGTTAATAAAGAAAAGACAATTATCAAATACAGGTAGTGCTCGAGTTACGATAATTTGACTTACAATATTTTGAGTTTACGATGGGGTTAGCAATTAATACCAATACGAAAATATTTAGGAAATATTTTTAGATTTCATGCAGGCGCAGGCAGCGAGAGAGACCAACTTACAATAGACCAACTTCTCTTCCTCCATCTCTTTATTCCATCTGCTAGTTAAAAAAGTAAAAGAGAATGATAAAAGTGTTGTTAGTAATGTTATACTCTTGCGTAAATGCGTACGGCCATGAACAACCGAACGGGAAACTTGTTTTGCTAATAATCGTATCGGATAACAACTGTTTTGCTTGTATTTCAACCATCGTACGGTAATACACAATTACTGTAGTTATGTTATAAATGACGTTAAGTACTGTACAATAGGACTGATATATTTTTTACACTATTCCCTTATTCGCTTTGGAGAAAAGATCAGCAGGGAAATATACTGCTACAGTAGCTTTAAGCTGCAAGTTGTAGCTGAAGCTGAGAAAACAATGTTCAAGCTGCTAATGACTATAAATTATCGTACATCGGCAACATGGATGAAACTCAACCGTAAATAAAACTAGAGAGAACTTATTTTAATCAAAGCTACTGGGCATGAAAGAATACAAATTACCACTGTTTTCACGCCAATAAAAGATAAATACGTAAAGCTTGTATTAAGATGAAATCAAGAGAAAATAGCAACCGGAATCTTGATTTTTTTTACACAAAACAAACATGCCTCCAAAACGGCCAGCCGCGATTCCCGCGAACGTCATATAATAACGAAAAAAATAGCTAAAGTAATTTCACAATGAGACGTATTTAAGTTATATTTCGACTTAAAAACACTTCGTATAACAAAAAATATCCTTGCCCCAAATAAATAAAGTATCCATATTCATTTACGCTAACTAGAAGCAAGAAAAGCACTTTGAACTTAGTTAAATGCGGCGAAATAAACACCGCGATGTTGATTCCCAAAACAAAACATTGATCACAATTTATAATACAAAAGCAATATGAGAATATACGCAATTGGAAACAATGTAGTAAAGCATAACTTTTAAAAGATCCATGAAAAGATGCACATTCGTAATGTTGATGTTTGTATAATACTGTTAATATGTGAATAGAGTTCAGTATAATGTAGGCTAGGCTACCAGCTTGTTGATGCAGCACACTGCACCACCAAATCGAAGCGGCCGGCGAGCGAGTAGCGCAGCGACCCGGGAAATTTGAAAATTAGTGCGGAAACATTAGAAATTACTCTAGCCGAAATTTGTGCTGGATTACTGATTGTTCTGGACTACTGATTGCCGGATTAGTGATGGTCAACCTGTATATATATATATATATATAATGTCATTTGCCACGTAAACACAACTATTGATTAGTAACTTACCTGCTCTCTTCGTAAAGTTCTTTCCTAAAAAACATACAAAGCATCTTACTGTAGCTACCAGTCAGGCAGCAGATAGGTAAAACTGTTAATGCTCAGTGATTGTCTGCGATACTTCATACCGTTCCAGACAATATCGTTTCTTAATGATGGCACATACTGTGCGCAAGTTAGATTGGTTACAAATTAAAAGCATTTCAGTTTAGTACAGTATAAATACAGAACATTATATATAAAATAGAAATATAAATGACTAAATTTTTTATTTACCTTTGGTAAATAAAAAAGAAAACGGTACGCAACGAGTGGAGGAAAAGTAACTATCGTAAATCATGGTCGAACATTATGTATTTTAATGAGGGTCAGCTGTATACCAATTGGCCAAACAGCAAAATTTTTGGGATTAGTATTTGATACTCACTTGAACTGGAAAGCCCACATAACATACATAAAATTAAAATGTTTAAGAGCATTGAATCTAATTAAAAAACTATCGAACACTACTTGGGGAGCCGATAGACATACCCTTACTGTACTTTATAAAGCAACAGTTCTGTCTATCATTGATTGTGGAAGTGAAGTATATGGCTCTGCATCGGATGCAGTGCTGAAAACGTTAGACCCTGTTCACAATGAAGGCCTTAGAATATGCTCAGGAGCCTTTAGATCATCACCAAAATCATCTTTACAAGTTGAATGTGGTGAACTGTCTCTGTCTCTCCATAGAGAGCTAGTAACAATGAAAAATGCTCTAAGAATTCAGACAAGTGATTCTCCAACAAAAAATTATTTGAATTAAGAGATGTATTTATAAATAACCATCCACCACCTTTCCCAATTAGAGCTAGAAGATTTTTTGAGTCATGGGATATAAATATACAGTTGCCTTTAATAGTAAAATCACCTCCCTGGACAATTAAAAAAATGAGAATTTGTACACACCTGAAATATTTATCAAAAAATTACTCATATACACCAGAACACCATAGACAACGTACAATAGAGCATTAAGCCAAAAAGGTCCACATTATGCAATATATGCAGATGGATCTAAATCAGAGCATGGAGTGGGATTTGCTGCAGTGTCCCAAGACAAAACTTATCGATTCTCTCTATCTAATAATGCTTCAGTATTCACAGCAGAATTGTGTGCAATTGCATCAGATATAAAAATAAACTCATTCAGTATTCTGTGATTTTTAGTGACTCGAGAAACACTATAGAAGCTGTTCAGAGTTACAAATCAAAAAATAATATTGTACAACAAATTTAATTATTTCTCCATAACTTACATAATAATGGAAAAAAAATTAGAAATATGTAAGGAAATCAAGATGCTAATAAAGCAGTCAAAGAAGCAGTGCACATGACAAAATCAAATGTGAATATCCCTTTTAGTGATTATGTAATACACATTAAGGTGGGTATCGTAAATAAATGGCAATATACTGTACATGGAATGAAGAACCTGGAAATAATAAATTAAAACAAATCAAACCTAATGTTGAAAAATGGAGTTCATCATATCAGAGAGAGAGAGAGAGAGAGAGAGAGAGAGAGAGAGAGAGAGAGAGAGAGAGAGAGAGAGAGAGAGAGACATGCACAAGTAATTCTAACACGTCTCAGAATAGGCCATACTCGTCTGACACATGGACACTTATTGAGCTCCTGAGTGCTCGGAGTGCAAGGTGACGATAACGGTCAGCGTGTTGTGTGTGTCCAGAGTATGACCAACAGTGACTGTCAGCTTTTGGAAATAAGTCAGTGAAGGAAATGTTGTCAGTATCTTTTACATTTTCAGTCATTCCAGTTTTGATGTTCATGAGGAACAGCGATTTAATTTAGAAAATATAAAAATAAATAAATAATAAAAGCACGAAAACCCTTATAGCATTTGTCAAATTTAAAAAAATAAAATTTTAAAATATTACTTAACTTATTGAGAATTTTAATATACCTTTTTAGTGTGTAAATGTATTTGTTGTATGTATGTTTTCCAGTGTGAGAGCGTGTGCCTATGTGCAGTTTTTAATTGCATTTCAATTCGTTCATCATCATTGTGAATGACCTATTGGGTCCCAGTGCTTGGCCTGAAGCCTGGACCTGGTATTTTATTCTAATCCTTAGGGCCAGCCCTATGAGAGCTGAAAGTCACCTTAGGGGTCTGGTTAATCTACTTTATTATTTAATAATAATAATAATAATAATAATAATAATAATAATAATAATAATAATAATAATAATATACAGGGGAAGCACCGTCCTGAGTCAAAACAGTAGTAGCTTGCTTTTCTTTCTACTAGTTAGAGATCTGTTTGAGTTATGGGAAGGTTGGAGGTACATAGTGTGTGTACAGGAGGGTACCTTCATATCTGTAACTACTTTCTGTCATGTTGTATATTTGACTGAGTTATGGGAAGCTTTGAGGTACATGGTGCATGTATGGGAGGATACCTAGATATATGGCTACTTTCTAGCTTGTATATCCTTTATTGCTTTGTGGAGTCATGGGACCGGACTCCTTCCCCACCTTACTACTTACAGTTGGTGGCATCCTCCAGGAGATCTCTAGTACTTTGTAATGAGGTTCTCGACCTGATGTATAGTCCTTTATGGCAGCAGAAATAGCCTATGTATTTTTTTACATTAGGTAAGGAAACACTATTGGCCAAATATAAATACAGTAAGGGCTGGCTCGTAGAGGGATACATAGTTGACTTTACTTTGTCCACCTCCTTATTAATGTGGGAATCAGCTATATAATGGAGAGGTAAGTTTCATTTAAAAAATATAAATTCAGTACTTATGATATAATCTTTTAAATACATAACCTATCCTGTATATAATGACCCTCCTATCCTTCCCACGCTCAAAGTACACAGAAGGATACTGCCTGCCAGATGATGTTTGTACCTATAGGCTTGTCTACTTCTTCACCTAGAGGTGGGGGAAGTAGACAGATATAGGTTGGTATTTATAGAAAATGGGGATAGCCTTTAAATTTTGCTGTGTCATACTTTTGCTGGTTTAGAAGGTAAAGTTATATAATGGAGAGGTATTTAAAAAAAATAAATACTAAGTATTTATATTTTTAATTTTTCTAAACAGTTATGCAGTTTTTAAGTCCTAGACAAGTCATCTGAGACAATTTAGGCTTTATCATACATAAAGTGTCAGTGTATTTGATATTGCATTGTAAAAACTTTGTTTTATGGTATTATAGTTAAGCTTGAATTTCAGACCCTGAATAAAAGATGTGTAGAAGCAGCTATAAAAACAGCTTTAGCCCTCCAGGCACAAGTCGTCAGAGTCTCCCGTTTTGATAGAAAACATTATTTCTATCCAGATCTTCCTGTAAGTACTGAGTTACATCACAAATATAATTTGTTACTTTTACTAATGCATATATACAGTGGGTCCCCAGCTAGGGACCACAATCACCTGCTTTAAGCAAAAATCCACGATAAGTTGGAATACCCCTCAAAAATCGCATATAACTGCCTCTGTAATAGTTCAAACACCAAAGACCCCATCTAAAAATTCTTATAACTGCCTATTGTAATAGTTCAGACACCAAATATACCTTAAACTATCATCCTAAAACCCTTTAATATAATTCCAAAGTCATTACAATGTTGCCCTTAAAAATATATAGCTTACAGCTATGTGTGAAAACTATTCTTAAGTCCCCTCTACATTCAGTCACAGCCATTTTCTCTCTTACAGTATTGATGCTGTCCCATTTTCTTTTCTCAGATAGGGGAAACATTGGGAATTCATAATTTGACAGATGTGGAAAGATTGGAAATTCACAAGTAGACGGATGGGGAAATATTGGAAATTCACACACAAGTAGACAGATGGGAAAACATTGGAAATTCACAAGTAGACAGATGTGGAAAGATTGGAAATTCACAAGTAGACGGATGGGGAAATATTGGAAATTCACACACAAGTAGACAGATGGGAAACATTGGAAATTCACAAGTAGACAGATGGGGAAACATTGGAAATTCACAAGTAGACAGATGGGGAAACATTGGAAATTCAAAGTAGACAGATGGGGAAACATTGAAATTCACAAGTAGATGGATGGGGAAATATTGGAAATTCACACACAAGTAGACAGATGGGGAAACATTGGAAATTCACAAGTAGACAGATGGGAAACATTGGAAATTCACAAGTAACAGATGGGGAAACATTGAAATTCAGATAGACAGATGGGGAAACATTGGAAATTCAAGTAGACAGATGGGGAAACATTGTTCACAAGTAGACAGATGTGGAAAGATTGGAAATTCACAAGTAGACGGATGGGGAAATGGAAATTCACACACAAGTAGACAGATGGGGAAACATTGGAAACATTGAAATTCACAAGTAGACAGATGGGAAACATTGGAAATTCACAAGTAGACAGATGGGGAAATATTGAAATTCACACACAAGTAGACAGATGGGGAAACATTGGAAATTCACAAGTAGACAGATGGGAAACATTGGAAATTCACAAGTGATGGGAAACATTGAAATTCACAAGTAGACAGATGGGGAAACATTGGAAATTCACAAGTAGACAGATGGGGAAACATTGAAATTCAAGTAGAGTTGATGGGGAAATATTGGAAATTCACACACAAGTAGACAGATGGGGAAACATTGGAAATTCACAAGTAGACAGATGGGGAAACATTGGAAATTCACAAGTAGACAGATGGGGAAACATTGGAAATTCACAAGTAGACGGATGGGGAAATATTGGAAATTCACACACAAGTAGACAGATGGGGAAACATTGGAAATTCACAAGTAGACAGATGGGGAAACATTGGAAATTCACAAGTAGACAGATGGGGAAACATTGAAATTTCACAGTAGACGGATGGGGAAATATTGGAAATTCACACACAAGTAGACAGATGGGGAAACATTGGAAATTCACAAGTAGACAGATGGGGAAACATTGGAAATTCACAAGTAGACAGATGGGGAAACATTGGAAATTCACAAGTAGACGGATGGGGAAATATTGAAAATTCACACACAAGTAGACAGATGGGGAAACATTGGAAATTCACAAGTAGACAGATGGGGAAACATTGGAAATTCACAAGTAGACAGATGGGGAAACATTGGAAATTCACAAGTTGGGGAAACATTGAAATTCACAAGTAGACGGATGGGGAAATATTGAAATTCACACACAAGTAGACAGATGGGAAACATTGAAATTCATTGGGGAAATTGGAAATTCACAAGTAGACAGATGGGGAAACATTGGAAATTCACAAAGTAGACAGATGGGGAAACATTGGAAATTCACACAAGTAGACAGATGGGGAAATATTGGAAATTCACACAAGTAGACAGATGGGGAAACATTGGAAATTCACAAGTAGACAGATGGGGAAACATTGGAAATTCACAAGTAGACAGATGGGGAAACATTGGAAATTCACAAGTAGACAGATGGGGAAACATTGGAAATTCACAAGTAGACAGATGGGGAAATATTGAAATTCACACAAAGTAGACAGATGGGAAACATTGGAAATTCACAAGTAGACAGATGGGGAAACATTGGAAATTCACAAGTAGACAGATGGGGAAACATTGGAAATTCACAAGTAGACGGATGGGGAAATATTGGAAATTCACACACAAGTAGACAGATGGGGAAACATTGGAAATTCACAAGTAGACAGATGGGGAAACATTGGAAATTCACAAGTAGACAGATGGGGAAACATTGGAAATTCAAAGTTGGAAATTCACAAGTAGACAGATGGGGAAACATTGGAAATTCATTGATGGGGAAACATTGAAATTCAAAGTAGACAGATGGGGAAACATTGGAAATTCAAGTAGTAGAAACATGGGGAAATATTGGGAAATTCACACACAAGTAGACAGATGGGGAAACATTGGAAATTCACAAGTAGACAGATGGGGAAACATTGGAAATTCACAAGTAGACAGATGGGGAAACATTGGAAATTCACAAGTAGACAGATGGGGAAATATTGGAAATTCACACACAAGTAGACAGATGGGGAAACATTGGAAATTCACAAGTAGACAGATGGGGAAACATTTGGAAATTCACAAGTAGACAGATGGGGAAACATTGAAATTCACAAGTAGACGGATGGGGAATTTGAAATTCACACAGATGGGGAAACATTGAAATTCACAAGTAGACAGATGGGGAAACATTGAAATTCACAAGTAGACAGATGGGGAAAAACATTGGAAATTCACAAGAGATGGATGGGAAATATTGGAAATTCACACACAAGTAGACAGATGGGGAAACATTGAAATTCACAAGTAGACAGATGGGGAAACATTGGAAATTCACAAGTAGACAGATGGGGAAACATTGAAATTCACAAGTAGATGGATGGGGGAAATATTGAAATTCACACACAAGTAGACAGATGGGGAAACATTGGAAATTCACAAGTAGACAGATGGGGAAACATTGGAAATTCACAAGTAGACAGATGGGAAACATTGGAAATTCACAAGTAGACGGATGGGGAAATATTGGAAATTCACAAGTAGACAGATGGGGAAACATTGGAAATTCACAAGTAGACAGATGGGGAAACATTGGAAATTC
This sequence comes from Macrobrachium rosenbergii, assembly GCF_040412425.1. Taxonomy (NCBI): domain Eukaryota; kingdom Metazoa; phylum Arthropoda; class Malacostraca; order Decapoda; family Palaemonidae; genus Macrobrachium; species Macrobrachium rosenbergii. The sequence continues at coordinate 86,879,353 of NC_089748.1, read as the reverse complement.
ACAAGTAGACAGATGGGGAAACATTGGAAATTCACATGTAGACGGATGGGGAAATATTGGAAATTCACACACAAGTAGACAGATGGGGAAACATTGGAAATTCACAAGTAGACAGATAGGGGAAACACTGGGCATTCACAAGTAGAGTTAAATACTATACAGTACTTAAATATTTAATATGCATTAAAAAAACACCAAATTATTAGTGCAATCAGCAGTGATAAAACATTCTCTTGTGTATGTACGTTACAATGATTTACTAATTTTCAAACATTACTATTAATGTAAACAGGAAAATGTCGATAAAATGTTATTTCACTTACAGAATCCATTTGTGTATAAAAAAAAACTGATCGCCCCAACATTTGTAATGTGTGCGTTCTGAGAACCAGCTAATTGATAACATTACCATAAGAATAAGGAAAATTTTTTAGTTGCTAAAAGAAATTAATATATTTATGGAATTATTATTTTTAATTTTGTACATAAAAGTTTATGATACAGTAATCCATATTTCATTAAGAGAGAGAGAGAGAGAACTGGTGTTTAAATTTGAAGTCTCAGTACAGTAGCTGGGGACGAGACTTGGTTAAACTATACTGATTCCAGAATGAAATGAGCTATCGGGGGGAGCGCTGTTTGGGTCCTCTCCATGTGTGTTTAATCTCCGCATATCTGCCAAATTTATAACAACACCAGAGAGATAAAACCATTTCTCCCATTACAGATATCAAATATCTTTTTCGTTACGCAGAATTCTAATTCAGTTACATAGGTTCATGATTGATAAAGATTTTTTATGCAACAACAAGAAACAGAATCAGATTTCCTATCAACATGGCATCTCATTTTGGTGCTGTTGCCAATATTTCAAACAGCTCCATGTGCATTTAAATCCATGGATAAGCAGCTTAAGACTGTCTCCAGGGGGTACTTTGGTGGTTACGGTATGTTTGGAGGCATTTCCCCTTTCTACAAATATCTTGATTTCTTAATATCATAGGTAAAGAAGAAATTGGTAAGCAAGGGAATATGAAATAAAGCATAACATAGAGTAAGTTGGACGAGTGAGAAAATAAACAATTGTATATAAACAGATCTCTCTAATATTTCTATAGCATTAATTAACTACCTTTGAGTATCTAATTTTAGAATAATGATAAATGTACAATCACTCAAAAAAGTTTTGCAACATACTTCAAAAGTTTTCGGACAACAGCTTATAATAGCAACATCTGGCGCTATTTGGCAACTCAGTTGTAAGCGCGTGAAACAACGGAACACTATAGTGGTGGGTCCGAGAAATTACGGGCAGTTTCCCTTAAACAGGGCTTTTTCTGATACTGCTTACTGTTGTCATACTTTACTTAATAAAAGGATGTTACTATAATACTTCAGAGGTCATCGCTGTTCATATATTTTAATATTTTCATCTCCAACTGCCATCACTATCGTTGTTTTATCTCCTTCATATGTGTGAACTTTGTAGACATAGGCCTACGACTGTTATAATTTGAACTATTAGTCTTATTAACACCAACAAATACAACTTTTGTAAAGATTTGCTTGCACATTATTATTAATCAAATTTTTGAATGACTAATCCTATGTATATTGTGGACTAGTGAAACTTAATATAAAATATACTGAACTATACTAACAGATTTCATGTCCATTTTTGTAATACATAGAATATAATCTTTCTAAAGATTTGCTTGCACATTATTATTAATCATCAAATTTTTGAATGACTAATCCTATGTATATTGTGAACTAGTGAAACTTAATATAAAATATACTGAACTATACTAACAGATTTCATGTCCGTTTTTGTAATACATAGAATATAATTGAGCGGGCGCACACACACACACACACACACACACACACACACACACACACACACACACACACACACACACACACATATATAATGCCGTTATCATGTGCAATTTCTCATTTCTTTCATTGCTACTTAGGCCTATCATTTTGATGGCTCTTATGAAGTTAACTGAATATATAATGCCTATGTTTGTATTTCTTATTATCTAAGTTTCTAAAGAATTAAAATTAGCAAGAAGTTCAACATTAATTTAGTTAATGCTAAACGCCAGCAGTGAAGAAGACTACCATGCTCATCAGTGAAGAATGTCTCCTGTTCACAAAAGATGATTCTTACAGAAATCATCGGCCACTGGATTATATTATAACGCAAAACCCTAGCCCCTATTCTTTGTGTTTCGCTGATATGAAGTGTTTTTTGGCAGGAGTATGATGAAATAATACTGTATTTTGGTCTCATGTAGCCTGTTACGGATGGTTTGAGCAGCAACTTGAAGGGAAAGTGTAATGTTCTCTCTTTATGGCAACACCGGCTTGTCAGGGGTTAGGCGGAGCTCCTTCAGTGATCATCCGATGATTATCCTTAACAGTAGTGCAACAATGGGGTCGTCCTCCACTTTTTACAATGAATTTATCATATTTCCTTGTTCTCTCTGTTGTTTTATTCCTCTATACATGGTTGTTTTGTTTACGCTAAGCTGCCGAGCAAGATCTACAATAGAGACATTAGTCTTATGCAAGGTAATGATTGTGGTGCGGCAGTCTGTTGCACATCTTATCGGTGCAAGTGACGAGACAGTTTAGTTTAATTTTCCTGCCCGAATGTTGAGTCACACGACAACATACGACGTTACGAGTTTTTTTATTTTTTGTTTTTGACAACAATAATGGTTGAATTCTTTCTTTCTTTATTTATATATAATTTCATTGATGATTATTTAATATTACTTTATTAGTCAATAAGCTTTTATCTGGATTCGAAATATAGTTTCTTCTTTGACTCTTTTGCCCAATCATCTGAAGTGAAATTTTTCAAAATGTTTTGTCATTTTTCGTACTATGAATTTTTCACTCACCATTGTTTTTTATATTGTTAACCAATAACCAAAGTCGAATAAGAAAATTACATTTCCTTGTAAATATCAAAAGAACAAATTACTGTTAGGTGAACGAAAACTCCTGGAACGTGTTGCAAAACATTTTTGAGTAACTGTACATCCATAAGTAATGACAAAATAGTTAAGTGGGAATAATTACACAATATTATTGAATAAGTAGCGATACGGACACATGTTAAAATTGTTAAAATAAAAAAAAAAGCTGTAAGATTTAGAAGGGAGAGTTGTTGTTGGTATTGTTAGATTAAGGTGGCCTTGTGCCAGCACAGGATCTTAGAGAGAGCGTCAGTTCATTATACAAACAGCTTACCCCTGCAGTTACTTAGATGTAAATACTGTATGATGTTTCTTGTCTGGACAAAAATGTTGAATATTTATAAATGGGCTATACATAGAATGGTAAATCTTTGGAAAAAAATAAGAAAATTATGTTATTGTTCATAGGTTGTGGAGAAGAAATAGAATGAAGACAAATCTTAAGCAGGGCAGAACAGGAAGGAGATTAAAATACTTGGAAATGAAAAACAACCCCTATAACCTTATAAGTATAGCCTCAGGGTTTGTCTCAGACATTCAATGGTCCATCACACACCTGTAAAGTTGTTGTTTTGTAAAATTGGCAACAGGGCAGATATTTAAATGTCATGCCAGAGAGGGCTCTTCATGGTGGAGTCATTAGAGCTAAGGAGAAGAGTATTACCTTGTGTTGCGTACATATGAAATTAGGATTTTAAATATTTTTACGGTGATTAAAGATGAAACATCAACAGTGATAAAATATTCCCTTGTGTACTGTTACAATATACAGTATGTGACAATCATAGAGTCAACTAAGCTTGTAATGAAGTACGGTTCAGTAAATCTGAGAAAGAAAAAATATGGCAACACGTACCTACAGTAAAAACAATTACAAATGTCGGGACGATCTTTTTTTTAATACATATTGCAATGGTAATAGATCAGTATCATACAGTATAAATGGATTCTGTAACTGAAACAATGTTTTATTGATATTTTGCTGTTTTTTCATTAAAGGACCTGTATACTGAGAGAGAGAGAGAGAGGGTTGAACTGAGGTGATATGTACATTGGTAAGCTGTTTTGTGATTTTGCAGGATTTTAATTCAGCATTTCTTGATATTTTGCTGTTTACATTAATAATAGTTTTTGAAAATTAGTAAATATTTTTTTATCATAAAAAATGTATTTAGTCATGAAAATAAAATGAAAATATAGTAATTGGTGAATATTGCTCTATGAAAAAATTCACGAAGTACTGAATTTTCTGCTATGTATCTGGAGTAAGTTCCCAGGAAAAACCCGTGATTGCTGATCCATGATCTAGCGGGAACCCATTGTACTTAGTTTTTTTATTGTGCAGATGGAAACGTGAGTAAATGTATTTAATGTGTGCGCATGTTCTAGTGTGGATACATATGTCTTTTTGCTTATTTATTTTTAAAAATTTCATTGTTTATTCATCGTTTAGTCCCAGTGCTTGGCTTATAGCCTAAACCTGGTACAGTATTCCATTTCATTTTAATCCTTCAGACCAGCTCTGTGAGAGCCATTAATCAGCTCAGTGATCTGGTTAAACTATTTTAATGATAATAATAATGAATGTATTGCAATGAAGTTATTATATTAAAGTATTTTAACTGGTTTCTTCTTCCTTGTTTGGAGTACTGTTCTCCAGTGTGGTCTCCTGTTGCTGACTGTCATCTCAAACTTTTGGATAGTTATGTCACCAGTTAAGTTTATCTTGCGAGCTCTTAATTTTACCATGATGTTGGCATTGGTGTAAAATGACAAATTTTTAAAGAAATTTGTATTTTTCCATATATACAAACCTGAGGTCTTTACACAGGGGATATACTTTCAGCACAAGCTAGAGCCAGCCGTTTAATTTAAAACAAAAGTGGATATTGGTACAGTATTTGCAGGGGATACGTACCCCCCCCCTTGAATAGACAAAATCCACGAATACTTAGAATGCCTCTAAAAACACTTAGAACTGCCTATTTTGATAGTTTAAACACAAAATACCCTCTAAAAATGCTTATACCCGAGTATTTTAATAGTTTTATCTCAAAAAGTGCATTTAGTCATGAAAATTATATGAAAATACAGTAATTAGTGAATATTTCTCAGTGAAAAATACCACGAATAATGGGTAGATACATTGCATAGAGAAATCCGTGAATATGTGAGTCCGTTAATAGTGAGACCCTGAATACGGGGGTTTACTGTAGTTGGCTACCGATGGAAGGGGAGCAGTCCCCTCCATCCAGTTGGTATGCATTCTCTTCACCTTTTGGCCCAGGAAGCAGGATGAGGGGTGGCTAGAGGTGGGCCATTTATGTAAAGACCTCAGGTTTGTATGTTAGGAAAAATGCAAATTACATTAAAAATATGTCATTTGTTCCTACACATATACAAACCCTTGGTCTTTACATAGGGGAGACTTACTCCCCGGTAGGAGGATTCTGAGCAAATCCCTGAACTGACTGGTAGTTTGCTGCACCTTGGGCCTCTTTCCTGGTCATTTAAGATCAACGGAAGGAGATCCATGGTTCTAATCTGTTGAACGTGTGATGTTCAGCTGCCAGACTTCTGGTCCTTTGAATAAATGGAAGGTAACATCATTGATTCGAAGATAGGCTTGGAAGAACCCATATTGTCGGGGACAATAAAGCTGAAGATAACCAACAGGTCTGTTCATTGTCAGTCCCTTCCCTTGCTCAAGAGAGAGTAGGAATTGCATCTATTAATCCAAAAGAGCTAGATAATAGACAGGATACTCAGTCATCTAGAACACCTGCATGCATTTCCCATCTAGCACATGACAGCTTGCTTGCTAACTGTCCCTTAGAGGGTATAAAAGAGAAGGTAGGAGGCCAGTGCCACACACACCTGTCCTCAAGTGCTGGGTGATCTACATGACTGTTGAGCAGCCACCTCAGAATCCAAGGAAAAAGAGTCCTAGGATCTATGGGCAATGTCCTGAAGGTAAAAAGAGAGGCAAATGTGGTCTCTTGTGACCGCATTCCCATCCTTAGTATCTGTCTGACAGGTTCCTCCTGAATGCTACAGGTAGACCAATGTCCCTGACTTTATGAAATCTCGCCCGGAACATACTGTTGTCTACCATGTCAGCTGTGGAGTACGTCGGTTTGATTATGCATAAAGTCAAAAGAAATGGAGCTCCTAGACACCACTTCTTGGCTGAGCCGGAACCATAAAACAAGTTGTTGGCACTTAGTTTGGAGGTGAAGTCTAAGTGGTAATGCAGAAGACCTTTGGGCACTTGGTAGCCTTTATGGTACCTACTTAGAAATGGAATCCTTATACTGTACACTGTTGATCACTTGGTGAATCAGGCAGGACAATGGGAAGTCTTAAACCCAAGACTTGAATCATGTATGCGAAAAACGTCTCCTAAATGGCAACAGTATCTGGAGTTCCTGGGAGGTCACTTATCCAAGTACTGACTAGCCCCAATGTTTCTAACCATGGATGCGAAAGACGTTTCCTAGTCACCAACAGCATCCAGTTTCCCAGGAGTTCACCTATCCAAGTACTGACGAGACCCAATCGTTGCTAAACTTCACTGACTAGATGAGAAGCGATGTTTCCAATGTGGTATGGTCGATGACTGTTATGCCCATGGTCTGGAAGACAGAGCCGAACAGTAACATGTCTGGTGTGTCGAGATTGAAGGACTAACCTGACCATCTTCCTAGATTGAACAATTCTTTGGAACATCAAGTTGTCAAGACCAGTTGATGCTAACACATACCCTAGTGACCGAACTTGTCTGTCATACATCCATCCCCCCTGAAATGTGAATGGTTGACCTCTGTGCTGAGTGTGCCGTTGCAAACCTGTGCATCTGCACCCTCTTTCGTCAGGTCAGGAGATGAGAGGACACTAACCCCCCCCTTGTTGACTGAGGAACTGACTGTGGTACCATTCCTTAACAACACCACGGAATGCCCCTATCCTTGGATCCTGAGGCTTGGAGAGCTAATAATATTCAGGTTATTGAGGTGCAGATTAGGTCAGGTTAGGCTAGTTTTAGTTTAGGGTAGGCTACTATCCCTAACCCGTCCAACCCGTTGGGTTACAAACCTGACCTCATCCTCAACCCAACCTAGCTCCTTGAAGTGCTGGTGACTACCTTCTGGTTAATGCCATGAGGCACGAAGTTTTGACGTGTGATGTTGGTAAGGTTAAGCTAGAATTAGTTAGGCTAGGTTAGGTTAAGTAACCAACCTTATCTCTTGGAAGTACAAGTGACTGCTTTCCAATTGATGCATTGAGGCACAAAGTATCTCTGGAGGGGAAGCATGTAACAGCACTCCAAGTCATCTAACCATTAGGCTAAGTCCTGTCTCACATCTCTGAGAGAGGAAGGGAAGGAATGAGGAGACCATTCTTGCCTCCAGAACCCCTTCAATCTGCGTGAAGTGAATGAAGGAGAAACTGCCCATGAAGAACCAGCCTCCCTGGTAACGACAGGTGACCAAGCAGGGCTTGCAACTGCTGAGCTGGTTGCCCTTGCTGAGACAAGGACAACCTTGCTGCTGTATCTGTTAGCCTTGCAGATGCTATTCTTGCTTGGTGAGAGATCGGACTTCTCTGGAATATGTAATTTTCAGGCTGCAACCAAAACCAAGAAGTCTGTCTGTCCTAGAGGCTTAACCATCAGGAGACGTACCCTGAATGAAGGTGCTGTAGTCGAAGCCAAGGTGAAAAGTCAAATGAAAAACTTGAGGAGAGGTCAGAAGCATACAACAAAGATAGGCATGGAGCTGTCCGCTCTGAAGAGGTACGAAGTCTCCATGGAAATGTAGCAGAAGAACTTGCAGAAGGATTGATAGGTAAGTATTTGGGAATACCCATCCCTCAATCCAACGAAGGAAACTTGCTTGACTCCTTGGTGGTTGCAAGCACGGAACATGTCCTTTCTGTCTTGTGTGAAGACTGTTGAAACGGGTCAGGAAAGAAAAGATTTATGACTGATTTCTAATTATCCGTCACCTTCTCTATGAGAGAGGGACAGTTGTAGAAATCGGTAACTTTGTTGTACAATTACCACAACGTCTGCATACAGTATAACCCATCTCCTTCAACTGACTCCTCAAAGAAAATTCAACAAGCTGGAACGAATTTGTGGACCAGATGGTTAATGGGGAGTGGTAGGAACTTCAAGGCAAGGACATCTACTACCCAGGTCCCAGTCACCGTTAAATAATCTGTAAGTCTAACTGCAACCTCACTGGAGGCTGCATGTGGGGAGAAAAGCAGTTTTAGCATCTTATTCCTTTCAGGAAAGGCCCCCTCGATGTGGGACCACCTTGATGTGGTGAGAGGGCTCTTGAACCCCAGGAATTTGTTTCCGGGTTTGAGTCCAAGAGTCATATGCATACATGATAATATACTTGTTTGGATTAATTTTTGTGGAATTTTCCACTTTTGCTAAAACTTATTGGACCTGATAAATAAGAAAAGATATCATAGCTGGGATTGGATTAATATCCGAAGCTAAATAATGGGAACTGTGGAAGGACCATTAACTGCCCGATAAGGCAATAGTGTTCGGACCTGAGAGATATCAGATTGATATCTCAAGGCGAACCTATTCTTTAGGGCTGGCCATGGATTCCAGGGGACTCTGGTTCTGGGGATAGGACTCTTGGCATTCTATCTGGTTTGCCCATAACATGATTAGGATGGGGATGATTGCATTTTTGTAATACTCTCAGTCCTAGCAAGCGAGTTAGGCTTACACTTGGGCCACTTTATTCATGTTGTGCCATCCCCTGTTGGGTAGGGTAAGGACGTGGACATTTGGGTGTCGGTTCTCACTTGTGCCATTGGTAGATGAATAAAACTCTGTGTAAAGCTGATGATAACTTTTTAAGGTTTTCAGGTTAATTTTATTTTTCTCCCTCAAATCTTTATGATAAATGACAATAAAGATTTGAGTACCCCAGGGCCCTTTGATGGTAGTGACTCAGCACAGTTGACAACCGCTGGAACCTCCTCTGACAACCTTTCTTTTGAAACATCAAAAGAGAATCCTAATGTAATCACACTGGAGCCTTATGCTTCAGTAAAAAACAAATCCAAAATAAGTAAATATTATGTTGACCCAACCTTGACTCATTTTGACTCCCTCTTTGGGAGTGGAAGTAGGTCAAGGTTTCTAACCATGGAAACAGAACAACAAATTTCAGCCCTAAAGTTGGAAAACTTCTTATTAAAAAAGACACTCAATGACAGAAATGTCGTTCAGACAAAAATGAAGACATGACATATAGAAGCCACAACAAAAAACCAGTCTGAAGACTATTTATCCATAAAAAGTATCGACAGTGTGAATGTAAAAGTAAAGAAGCATGACACTATGAACAGCATTCAGGGTATTACTGTACTTCCTGAAAATAATGATGAGCCGCTTGATAAGAGTATGCTGTTGGACTCTCTTAAAATGAGATATACCAAAGTCCAAGATTGTGAAGTATATATAATACCAAGTAAACAGAATAATAAAGTACTGTATTAAGAATTGCAAAAATAAAATTTGAGGGTCAAGATCTACCTCAAAAAATAAAATTTTTTTGCCAAAATAGAGAACTGAGACCTTATGTTCCAAAGCTACTACAATGTCAAAATTGTAGTAAATATGGAGTCACGAAGAAAAACTGTCAAAATGAACTTAGAAGTGCTTATTATGAATCTGATGAACATGCCACACAATGGAAATGTAGTGAACCAGAATGAGTAAACTGTGGACAAGACCATCATGCAAGGTCCAAAGAATGTATGTACTATATATACAATACAGAATTGAAAATGTTACAAGAAAGAACAGGGATGTCTATAAAAGAGGCTAAGTTGGAATTAAAAGTGAGAGGAATTCAAGATCCATCTAAGAAACATACATATTCTTCAATAGCAGGAACCAGTAATGAAACAAAAATGCATAGAAATAGAAGTAACGGAGCACAGAAAAGTAAATTGCAAGAAGAAACTAATGGTCAAGCGAAAAAAACTAAAATGGTAAAGAATAAATAAACAGGTATAAATGATATGGATAACATTTTATCAAATTCATTTGAAATATTAATGTAAATAGGAACATAGGAAGATGCTACTACGGAAGTAACAGAGGAGGGTTGTGATAGACTGGAAATTAAAGATAAAAAAAGACCTTTGGAAAGAACACCACCCAAAACAAAGGAACAAACAGTTATTAGAGAAACATTGGTCAAACCAAAGACAAAAGATATGAAGAAAGAACAAAAACAAAAACAAGTTAAAATTGTACCATTATCTCCTAAAATAATAGTAAAACCTATGGACACAGATATCTGAAACCCCAAAGTGGAAGAGAACTGTAATGTAGATAACTATGACTATGTCAAGGGAGAAGAGAATTACTCCATCACCAATAATTGGTACAACAAGAACAAATAAAGAAAGAAATATACATGATAACACATGTGGATGTAGTGATTGTTTCATTGCATTGTGCAATAATAACAAAAACAACAAAAGATGGTTTAACAAATCTTTCAAGAAATATTATGAAATATAGAAAAATAGAAACCACAGATTTGAGTACCCATGAAAAAGGTTGCATGTGCATTGAGCTCTTAGTATATTATAAAGAAAAATAAATGAATATCGTGAGTAAAATATTAGAAAAAATCCAAGTTGATAATATAATAAAAGAGAGTAAAACTCGACCGCTATAATAAAATACTTTCAGTAGCTATATTATACAGTAGAACGTAAATGTTCTACAGACCAGATTACACCTAGGAGAAATATAACGATTACTAAAAGAATACGAACCAATGATATGTTTACAACATGTCAACAAAACAGTATCAACAATAGTTAAATATACCTCTTGAACCCCAGGAATCTGTTCCCGGTTGTGAGTCCAAGAGTCCCATATACCATTATTTATTTCTTTGGTTTAATTTTTGTGGAATTTCCCACTTTTGCTAAAATTTATTGGACCTGATAAATAGGAAAAGTTATCATAGCTGGGAATAGGTTGTAAATCTGAAGCTAAATACTTTAGTGAGAACTGTGGTAGGACCATCAACTGCCCAGTAATGTTCGGACCTGAGAGTTATCATGTTGATAGCTCAAAGGCAGAACTATTCTTCAGGGCTGGACCACAGATTCCACGGGTGTCTGGTTCTAGGGATAGAACTATCAGCATTCTATCTGGTTTGCCCATAACATGAGTAGGGTGGGGATGATTGTATTCTTGTAATACTCTCAGTCCTAGCAAGCAGGTTTGGCTTACAGCTGGGCCACTCTAATTATGTTGTGCCGTCCCCTATGGGGTAGGGTAGGGATGTGGACATTTGGGAGTCGGTTCTCACTTGTACCATTGGTGGAGGAATAGACTCCATGAAAGGCTGATGATATCTTTTTAAGGTTTTCAGGTTTATTTATTTTTTTATTTACTTCAATCTCTATGCTTAGTGGTTTTAAAGATTTAAGTACCCCTGGTCCCTTTGATGGTAGTTACTTGACACAGTTGACAACCACTGGAACCTCCTCTGACAACCTTTCTCTGGAAAAATCAGTACAAAATACTAATGTAATTACACTGGAGCCCCCCTATGCTCCAATAAAAAGCAAACCAAAAAAAAGCATATATCTTGACCCAACCTTGACTTACTTCGACTCCCTCTTTGGAAGTGGAAGTTGGTCAGGATTCCTGACTTTGAAACAGATAAGAAAATATCAGCACTGAAATGAGAAAACTTTATGTTGAATTGACATTCAACTACTGAAATGTCATTCAGACAAATAAAAGAGCAGATGTGGTTGATAGAAACTACAACAAAAAATCAATCAGAAAATTACTTAACTGTAAAAAATATTGATGATATAAAAGTACATATAAAAAAACATGACAACATGAACAGTGTAGAGGGTACCATAGTACTCCCTGATAATGATGAAGAACCAATAGAAAAGAATATATTGCTGGATTCCCCTAAAAAAGGTACAACAATGTACAAGATTGCGAAATATACAACATAGCCATAGACAAAGTAATGGAAAATCACTGAGAAGAGCAAAGATAAAATTTAAAGGCCATGAATTGCCCTTAAAAATTAAAATCTTGGGCTAAAGCAGAGAACTGAGGCTGTATGTTCCAAAACCACTACAGTGCCAAAACTGTAGCACATGGAAACACAAGGAAAAATTGCCATAATACAAATATACTGTATATGCGTACTGTGGATCTGACAAACATACCACACAGTGGAAGTGTGGTGAACCAAAATGCGTAAACTGTGGACAAAATCACCATGCAATACCTAAGGAGTGTATGTATTATATATACAATACAGAATTAAAATTACTTCAGGAAAGGACAGGAATGCCTATAAAAGAGGCCAAATTAAAATTAAAAGTTAGAAGAATGCATGATCCTGCTAGGAAACGAACGTTTTCCACTGTAATAAGATCAAACAATGAAACAAAAATGGAAACAGATAAGAGTAACAAAACCCTGAGACATCATTCTCAAAGAAAAAAATCACTTTGCAGGAAGAAACTAATATAGCAAAGAACCAAGAAATATATATGAATATTTGTTCAAATTCATTTGAGATATTAAGAGAAATGGAAACACTAGAAGATAATACAAGCATCACAGAAATATTGGAAGATAGTTACGATGAATTAAAAGCTAAAAAAAAAAAAGAGGCCTTTAGAGAGAACTCCACCCAAGACCAACAAAAAACCAACTATTATTAGACATACATCCATTAAATTAAAGGCGGGAGACCCAAAGAAAGAACATAAACCAAAAAATTATAAGAATATACCTTTGTCTCCTAAAGTAATAATAAAACCAATGGAAACAGATACCCAGGACATCAAAGAATTAGTGGAGGAACAAACCATTGACGAGAATGATTACGTGATGGGAGAAGAGATTACTCCATCACCAATAATAGGTGCAGCAAGAGTAAATGAAAAAACTGCGCATGAAAACACGTGGATGTAATGAATGTTTCATTGAACTGTGCAACAAAAACAAAAGCATAACAAATGACAGTTTATCAAACACTATACAAAATTTTATAAGATACAGAAATAAAGAAGCTACAAGTTTATACACTCATGAAAAGGTTGTATGTGCATTGGACACATAATGTTTATAAAGAAAAACAAATAAATGTTGTAATTAGAATTTTAGAAAAAATGCAAATTGATGATCCACAAAAAGAAAATAACACAATAACGTAATATATTGTCAATAATTATATTATACAGTGGAACATAAATGGTCTACAGACCAGATTACATTTGGGAGAAATACAACGTTTACTAAGGGAATATGAACCAATGATATTATGTTTGCAATATGTCAACAAAACAATATCAACAGTAGGTAAATACACCTTAGTATCTACATCTAGAGAAGAAGAAGGAAATTTAGGTACTGCTATATATGTACATAAAGTATGTCATGACATAATACCTGTAAACTTCACTGATTTACATATATCAAGTATTAAAATACAAAAAAAAAAAAAAAAAAAAAAAAATAATTACAGGCAGTCCCCAGTTATCGACGTGGGGTTCTGTTCTGAGGGTGTACTGTAATGATACAAAAATTGCCGTTAACTGAAAGTTGGCAATTTTCAGGGCTTAGCGGCACCGATTTTCGGTGCCTCTGGTAAATATGCATCGGCGCCAATACCTAATTATCAGCGCCGATAAGCGGAAATCGGCGATTTTTGGCTCTGAAAATTGCCGATTTTTCGTTGCTAGACAAACCCCATAAAACTGGATTGCCGTTAACCAGGGACTGCCTGTACACAATTTATAATTTATACACCCAACCTAATAAAAATTACGACATTGATAAACTTGAGATTTACTTAACAATACCAAGGAACCTACATTAACAGCAGGTGATTTTAATGCTCACAACCAAAAATGGTACTGTAATTGTACAAACTGAAATAGAACAGGGAGTAAAATAGAAGAGTTCATGGATTCAAACAACATGTGCTGTATAAATGATGATGAAATTAGCACATATTGTTCAAAAGCACATGGAACATTTTCCTCAGTAGACTTAACTCTGTGAGCAACAAGTATAGTTGACAGATTAGATTGGAATACAGTTGATGACTTGCAGACCAGTGATCATTTCCCAATATTAATTTCATTATTAAAAAATAATCCTGTAAAACATGTCCCTCACCATAAAATTTATAATTCAGATTGGTAGCAATATGAAATGCACACTAGAAATATCCCACCATTTGAATATTTAAAAGACCACAATGAAAGTAATAAATTTTTTGTTGATTTCATTAAAAATGCTGCTGATAAAACAATACCAAAATCAAAATCTCATCCAACAAAACACAAGTCCCATGGTGGTCTGAAAAACGAACAAAATTAATAAAAATAAAACACCAAATTGGAAGACGATTAGATAATTTGAATAGAAAGTTTAGTAAAATAAAACATTACCGATATTAGAAAGAACTTTACAAAAAATGACTATATTATCATTAGCAATTGATGCATTAAAACCTCTGTATAACAAAATATCTGCACAGTTTAAAAGAGAAGTAATTCAAGGAAGCATCATTTCATGGAGGAGATATGTATCAGATCTCTCTAATAATACTCTCACGCAAAAAAAATGGGAAAAATTCAGGAAAATAAATGGTACCCATATTAAACCACCTAGACATGGCCATAATAAAAGATGGGAAAAGAATACAGTAAACCCCTGTATTCGCGGGGGATGCATACCACACACACACACACACACCCGTGAATAGCTAGAACCCGCGAACACTTAGAACTCCACTAAAAACACTGAGAACTGCCTATTTTGATGGCTCAACCATACAAAAAAAAAAAAACTAAAAATGCTTATACGGGTATTATCCTACTTACGATGGGGTTAGGTTCCAAAAAAACCCATTGTTTGTTGGAAAAAATGTATCTCGAATATAGCTTAGTCTACACTAGGGTATTCAGTACCATGTATACATGTATGTCAGCCTACCCGACATTATAAAGTATACTCTATACATACACAGTATAGTGATTATTAATATCAGCTAATTCTGGAGTTTCATGCAGAGTGACTTATGATAATTCAATACATAAAAAAATTGAATAAAAAACAAGAATTAGCTTAGCCTACAATATGGTATATCGTAGGCATATACGTTAGTGTAGCCTGCATTATACTGTACTCTGTATTCACATGTATTATAAAAAACATCAGCATAACAAATATGCATCTTTTCCATGGATCTTTTAAAGTATTATGCCTTAATTCACTGTATATAATAATATTGTATATATTCTTAGATTGCTTTTGTATTATAAATTGCGATCATAGCGATCAATGTTTTGGTTTGGAAATGTTTATGCAGTGTTTATTTCACCACATTTAACTCACTTCAGAGCTCTTTTCTTTCTTCTAGTTAGCGTAAATGAATCTCTAGATACTTTATTTATGTGGAGCAAGGTTATTTTTCGTCATACTGTACAAAGTGTTTTTAAGTCGAAATAAAACTTGAATACGTCTTGTTGTGAAATTAATTTAGCTATATTTTTCTTAATAGATGACGTTTGCTATTTTCACTTGGTTTCATCATAATACAAGCTTTACATATTTATCGTTTATCGGTGTAAAAATATCAGTAATGTATTCTTTTATCCCTAGTAGTTTTATTCCAACTCATTCAGAATAAGTATAGCATTTCAAATCGTCAATGTTATCGTATAGCTTAAATGATCTGAAACATACTGATCCAAATCGTAGCCTAAGTCTTATGCTACGACACCCAGGTTACTTCGTCCTTATGCTAATTCAAATTATGATCATGTCAATACATTGCATTGTGTATATTAAATAAACTAACAATATGAACTTACTATTGGCACAGTCAGTGTTCCTAGTTTGAAATACAGTAGTTAGATTGGTATGAGCACAATCTCTATTTCACAACCCTCATCTAAAGCACACCTCAAGAAATTCTCCTTACATTTAGATATGTATAACTCCTAAAGAAAGTTTCCCTAAATGTACTTTAAGATGAATAGGAATACTTAAGTGGATTTGTAGACACCAACACTTATGGCTGCATTCTTGAGTCCCCGCTAGCTCGAACCACTGTGTATCAAGGTTATGAAGAGACTGACTTCACAGCCAGCTTTGACCAACACCAAACCTTCGACTAACTACTGAACAAACAACCAATACTGATAGTTAAGCAATATTACACACGAAACAGTTAAAACAATGTCCTTAATTACTAAATACAAACACAACAAAACATAATATCCTTCTTCTACATAATACGCATTTCCACTTTAGGTAAATTTAAAGAGAATATATAAAACTATACTAAAACTTGCAGAAAAGTACAATCCCTCTTGTCAAAGTTTCGACATACTCCCCGCAAGAAAAACTTATGCCTACATTATTTAGAGTAGTCCTGTTCTTATCAATGCCTTTCTGGCTTCTGCAGCTATTTGAGCAGTCCTCCTGCTCGGGGGCTGCTTGACTGAATGTCATCTGTCACAGGATTAGTTTCCCTTATCTCCTGCCACAGCTCTAAGGGTTATAACTTAATTACGGGTCTCATAAGCTGGCCATGTGTCGTTCTTAGAGTAGCCACTCTTGGAACCTTGTCTCTCCCCATGTGTAACTCGATCACTTGGCCCAACTTCCACTTGCTCCTTAGCCCCTCATCATGAATGAGGACAACTTCCCCTATCCTGGGCCAAGAGCCATGCATTATTCCTGCTCGATGGGTCTCTCTTAACGTTGTTAAATACTCCCTCTCCCACCTCTTCCACAAGTTGTCACACAACTTGGGTACATAGAGGAATCTTTTCTCAGTGAACTCTCTCTGTCCATAGGTAGGGTCACCGGAGATCTCTTCCCAATTTACTACTTCTCTTGGGAAGGACTTAAGCTTTCGTCCAAGAATCAGATGGTTAGGGGTTAAAATTTCCAACTGATTCAAGTCCCTGGGCGTGTAACTTAATGATCTGTCATTGATAATTCCTTCCAGCACACAGGTCAGTTCCTCAGAACTGAGCAAGGCTTGGCCTATGATTTTTTTTAGGCATGACTTCAGAAGTCCTATCAGCTTTTCCCATGTAGCACCAAACCATGGTGCTCTTGCTGGAATGAACTTCCAGTTACACTTCATATCTAACAGATGTTCTTTTACCCTGGGATTCTCCGACGTGGTCTTAAGGTATTCTGATGCTGCTGCAAACGTGGTGGCGTTGTCACTCAACATGAGTGTTGGGAAACCTCTTCTGCTACAGAATTTTCTAAAACTCACGAGGAACGAGTCATAGGACTGGTTATCAACTAGCTCCGCATGTATGCCTCTGGTTATTGGGCAAGTAAATAGGATGATATAAGCCTTCTCAGGGCTTTGTTTTTTCCCTTGACCCATAATGCGCCGGTGTAGTCCACGCCTGTGGTATTGAAAGGATGCTTACATTGCACCCTTAACTCAGGTAATGGAGGAACTATATTGGGCTTATACGGCCTCCCCTGTGCTCTCCTACAAATAACACAATGGTGTATTATATTCTTAGTCAGTTGCCTTATCTGTGGGATCCAAAATGTTCTCTTCCCTACCCTGCATAAGTGATCCACCAACCCATGGCCTATCTAGTGGCCAAGAGGAATTTTTTTAACCAAGGGGGTCCCTCCCACCAGAAAGAACTATCCAAGATCATTCTGTCCTTTTCCCATGTGTCAACCAGTCACTGGGATTATCATCTGTAGGCACTTAGGAGAAGACTGCTTCTGGAATTAAAGAGTTTATTTCCTGTACTCTATTTTCCACAAGCACAGGGAGAACACTTTTCGATACTAGCCAACTTAGGGCAACTTTACTGTCTGACCAAACAAACAGTTCTACAAACTCATCCTTCTCAAGGGATTCTTTAATAAATTTGGCCATTCTTGCTGCTAGCAAAAATGCCATCAATTCAAGTTTCGGAACAGTTAATTCTTTAATGGGTGCTACTCTTGCCTTTGCCATCATTAAATGAGAGTTTTCACTCTCTATTCTTATAAGCTACACAACCATATGCTAACTCAGTGGCATCGCAGAATATGTGTAAGGAGTCCCCCTTTCCTAGGCTAGTATTCCTAGGAAAGAAAATATCAAGCAGTCAATACCTAAATGATCCAAACTTCATAAACTTTCAAGATCTTCCCTCGGATCCTTTAATTGAGTAGCCCCTTCAGCTATAATTATGTCGTCGGTTTCCACTGCCAGTTTAAAAGTGGAAACATGAGTCTCCTTGGTGGGAGGAGAATATGTGTAAGGAGTCCCCCTTTCCTAGGCTAGTATTCCTAGGAAAGAAAATATCAAGACATTTTTCTAAGTCTTCGGATAACTCAACCCTTTGGTTCTGTAATGGGTTTGAGAGTTATTCATCCCAATCCAGTTGTTACTTCCACAAATTCTGCTGGTATATCCTTGCCCTAAAACTGCAGTAGAACTTTGAGCAGGTCAACTGTTATATGTGGTCCCATCCACAAACAGTTGTTCAAGCTTAACCCAACTTTCCCCTGTCTAACCGAACAGTTAAATACTATCCTAATAGGGGTTGTTGCACTGTCCTTTTTAACACCATGATGAGCCAAGGAATGACAGTCTTCTGTTTTAAAATATTCCACTCGCTCTATGACTCTCCTGTCCTCCTGATCCTTCAGGATTTTCTGGTAGTGTTCTAGATACCAAGTGTCCTTCTGAAACTTGACACACTGTTGTTTTAGTCTGTTCAAAGCCAACCCAAAGTTGGAAGTTAATCTCCTTTTATTGCCCTTCCAAGGCAATGCCACAACATACTGTTTGTCAGTTTCCGAATATGTTATAGTACTCTCAAAGTTCTCTAATACTGTCCATTCCTGTTCCATTATTTCACAGCAGTCAATACCTAAATGATCCACACTTCATAAACTTTCAAGATCTTCCCTCGGATCCTTTTATTGAGTATCCCCTTCAGCCATAATTATGTCGTCAGTTTCCACTGCCAGTTTAAAAGTGGAAACATGAGTCTCCTTGGTGGGAGGAGAATTACATGTTCCGGTTACCACGTAACCAAATATGGTTGGTAGCAATACTAAATTTTCAAATTTCTTAAACCCTGGGTGTAAAATGTTGTATACATTGTCAACCCCTATTAACAGTTCAATAGGCGATTGTTTCTCTACGGGTAGATCAAAATCTTTATCAGCCAGGCTGATTTTCGTTCTACACAATGACCTTAAGTTCTTCTTAATGCCGAATTTCTGAGTACAGCCCCGTGTCAGCCGGTGAAATTCCATTCTAGCACGAATTTCTAGGTATAAAATGCTAGATATACCAGAGAAAAAGAGCTTTCAGGAAAGCTGGGGTTACTACCCCCAGATCGAGCGTCTTCTTCAAGGAAGACGTCGGTATAACGAAGGGTGAGTGAAGGATCACTACCACGGAGTCTCACTCGAAAGACATCTCCCTGTTAAAACCCCCAGAAGAGAGCGGTGAGCCGTTACAGCCCCCGCCTACAAACGCCCGCCAGCTCGGCGACACCAGCGCCACCTACCTCATTCCATTTTCTAGCACGTGTCTGCTACCACTCTCTTTTTGTGTGCTTGTGCCCTTTTTTGGATTATTTCATCATTAATCATGTCATCGAGCAGCTTTACCATCTCCAAGTTAAGTACCATCTTATTGTGGGGTTTTGTTCCATATTTTGGCTGTAATTGTCTCGTTTTTTCACAATTATGAGAACTTGTTATGACGCCACGGCGTCCTCTGCCAGCCATGTCGACCGCGAGGCGACCCCATCAGTCCTTTTCTGTTGGGGTTGTCTCCTTGTCGTTATATGTTATTCATTGCCCCCTGGTTCTCCTCCTGGCGGGTTTCCTGCGGTGGCCCCCTCCCTTTTTTCGAGTTTTACATAATTGTTTGGCCTTACGGCCTATTTTAGGGTGATGCCCCGTCCAGGTCCCCCCCCAGGCTGGGTTCCTTGTTATTACTTAGTCTACATTAGGCTATTTATATTATTTTTCTTGGCGATGGTGCTCTATTTTGTTTTTATTCATTGTTTACCTCCTCGAGGTAGCGGCAGCCTCAGATCTAACCGCTTCCCCGAGGTAGGCTACGCACCTAATATGAGCACATTTTTATTTATTCTATGTTTGTGTGTGATGGTTTATTATGAGTGGGGTCTTCCCTTGCCTATTATAGGCTAGTATTGCTTCCATCCTCTTGCCCTAGGCATGGAGGATCCATCAGGTTGAGGGAGTTTTGGTTGCTGTTTCCTCCGGGGTCGATTTTTGGGGTGGCAGAGTGAGCCCCTTAGTTCTCTTCCTTCCTTCGGAGGAATAGAGTTCTTTGGGTGTGTCTCCTCTAGGCTAGTCGCCTTCTTGCCCCCCTCTTTTCGGTCCCGGTTGGCTCTCGGCACAAAATTTCTCTCCTTGTTTGCCTTCCTCCTCCCTTCCGCACTCCTTCCGTTACCTAGGCTACGCTTGGTTCGGTTTTTTATTAGGCTTCGCCTAGTCAGGAGTCGGGCATTGAGGCTCGGTCGCATCCCTCCCCTAGTAGTAGGCCACCCTCCTAAGTTTCATTATGCTTGGAGCGGTGTGTGTGTGCAGTTGAGCGGGTGAATCATTTCCCCTTGTCTCCTGTTTTCATTCTCGTAGCCTACCACTCTCCCCCTACCCCACCACCTCCCCCCCCCCCCAGCTTTGCTCTACTCTTGCGGGTGACGCTAGATGGCGTTTTCTCCGAGTTGAGGGGACCCCACCTGGTAGAGGGATTCACTCCCTCCCATACAGTCCCTAGCATCGCTGTGTTTGTGTTGGTGGTTCGTTTACTCGCACCGACTCAAACGAGTTCGAACATTCTCTCCCACACTTTCTTTTCTCCCCGTCGGGTTTCTTGGTTGGGTTGTTTATACTTGCTCCGGCTTATGTTATATATCATACGAGCATCTTACCCACCTTGTTTCACTGGCGGGGAAGTCCGAGAGGAGGGGAATATATAAGGGGGGCGGATCCCTCCGGTCTCCGGAGTGGTTTGCTCCTTTTTACCATCACTTGTTTATTTTTATTGTTTATATATATACATATTTAGATAAGTGTAATTTATCTAACGGAGTAGGCTTCTCACTCCACCCCCTTTTTATATTTATACGCTTGAGTCCGGTTCTGCGCCCGGGGGTTCCGCCGTTGTTTTTACTGGCAACCCTTGCGGTGAGTTCCTGTTGTCTCATACCTTTAATTCCGCCGGAGTATTCCGGGGTCTGGAAGTGTTTACCTTCCACTCTGTGTAATTTGGAGCTTGTTGGCCTAGTTTTTAACGAGGATTTCCTCTCCACCAGAGCATTCCGGTTGTAAGCTGAAATTCCGGCCTTGCCGGCTTTAGATTGCTTAGAGTGGTAGGTTCATGTACTTTTTACACTTACAGACTGTTCGCTGTGAGGAGCCGGGTGCACCGCTTCTTTGCAACAACCGTATGGACACGTAGTGTGCCAGACCCATGCTGGTTGTGCGGTCCGGCTGGACGACCTGGTAGTCTGGCACCCGATGGCTGTGAGGTTTGCTTCGCTTTGTGTTCGAGCGTCCAGGACGAGTCGGTAAGTGACAGTTTTCTTCCGTTTACGCTCCTCATATCGAATACTGTTTACGTGGTTCTCGAACTGTTCTTTCGTTCTGCTAATTGTCGGTTTTTTTACAGGCGGACGAGTCCTCCAAGAAGTCTGCCTTGGAATCCCTCCGCGCTTGGGTGGCTGGGTTTGGAAGGAACGTTCCGTCGGGGAAGCCCTATGTCCTCGACGCTAAGTTGAGGGACCTACTCTACCCCGGCGCACGGGTGGCGGCCGCAGTGCCAGAAGATCTTGCCACCCCCATCATCCAGCAGATCCGGGATGCGACCCAGCCACCCCAAGTAGACATCCTTTATGCTGAGGTTTCGGAGGACGTCGCCGCTTTAGACTTGGACCTGGAACCGATGAATACGGAACAGGACCAGGTGGTAAGTAGCGAGGTAAGTGAGGTTGTGGGGACGGGCCCCCTTTTTGACTCCCCAGCTTCTTCTGTGTCCTCTTTTTCAGGTTTTGTGAAGTCTTCCTCCTTGGGTGATAGAGCTCCATCAGCTATCCCCAAGTTGAAGTTGAAGACTTCATGGAAGGCGAAGGGCTATAAGTCCTCGTCTTCCAGGAAAGCCTTGCCTTTCCCCCCGTCGAAGGCTAAGGTCTCAGCACCTGTAGCCTCCGGGAGCAAGTCTGGTTCCTCCGGCAAAGGCGCGAGTAAGAGGGCATCAAAACCAAGCCCTCCTCGCCAGCCTGCCTTTGACGCGAGGCTTTCGCGAACCAGCTTTTTCAACGGTTCTCGGCGGAGGTCGAGTCCAAGTTTACCAAGATATCAGAAAAGTTGACCAGCCATGACAACATACTGGCGGGAATGGCTCGCCCAGGCAGAGCCGAACCCCAGTATGTCATCCCTGATACGGCAGATCTCCCTCCCTTTGACGTCGGGAACCCTTGGCGTTTCGCCCTCCGGGCTATTCAGCATGACGGCAACTTAACGGTGGAAGGTCTTGGCACGAGACGGTTGGAAGAACTGGAGTTCTTTCCCGCCGATCTCTTGCCCCCCTACCCAGGCTTCGTTAGGCTGATGGAGGAAGCCTGGGTACGTTCAGACAAGGTTCCTAGGGAGACAGTGATCGTCCCTAGAGACCAGGCTCAGTCGGCTCTCCTGCGCACTCTGACGGAGTGGCAGGCTGACAACACGAAGCTGACGCCTTTCAAGGGCAGTTTTACCATGTTCGCCCTGGGTGACAACTTGCCGACTCCCTGTTTAAACAAAGTCGCTCTAGCTACGGCCCGAGCGTGCTTTGAGGGCAGTCCCTTACCACAGTTAAGGGAAACAGACTCCACATCCCTGGTATTCCCAGGGGGTGACGAGTTCTGGACTGACGCGCCGTCCACATTCACTGTTGGAAAGCTGGACGCCTTTTGTGCTTCCTCTCAGTTTAGCGAGCAGCTCCCCAAACTGCCGGAAGCCTTGCTAAAGGCGGAGTTTGACACCCGGACTAAGCTAGCCCGGTCCTTGAACTCCGTCTGCCTCACGGAAGCCACTGCCGTCTCCTGTGCAGACGAGCCTTTCTTTCAGGTCTTGGCTAAATCCCTGCTGGCGGGATTTCAGTCTGACCTGTTTGACTTTATCATGGCCAGGCTCGAATGCAGGAAGTTTATTTTCGCTGATGCCACCATCCGTCACGAGCCTAACAAGCTCGTGAAGAGCTCGATCTGGGGGCCTAACCTCTTCCCGGAAGAAGAGGTTACGAGTGTTCTTAGAGAGGCTACAAGGGCCAACCAGAGTCTGCGCTCTCGCTGGGGCATTTCTGCCTACAAGCGTAAGATCACAGAATCTGGCGGCCCCCAGACGAGAGGAGGCAAACGATTCAGGAGGCATAAGAGACCCCATCATCAGGCGGTAGTCCAAGCCGTCCCGGTCTCGGCAGTGGCACAGCCCTCCACCTCAAAGGCCCATCCCCAACAATATGTGCTGGTTCAACCAGCTCATTCCCTTGCCGCGCCCTCGTATGTTGCTTCGCCAGCATACAATCCTACCTATGAGGGCCGTGGATTCTTTCACGGCCTTAATAGGAGCGCAAGGGGGGGAAGAGGCAGGGCTCCTTACAGAGGAAAGTCAAACACCACCCCAAGAGGTAAGCCTGGACGTGGTAGAGGGAACAAACCCGCTCCCTCCCACTGAGAACACACAGGTAGGTGGTCGCCTGTATTGGTTCAGGGACCAATGGACCTTCAGCCCTTGGGCACACAGCATTGTGTCCAAGGGTCTAGGATGGAGCTGGATCAAGGACCCTCCTCCTCTGACCAGGTTTTACCAGCCACCCTCATCAATCCTGCAGGATTACGTGGCAGAATTGCTCAACAAACAAGCAATAAAGAAAGTAAGGCACCTAAAGTTTCAAGGCAGGTTATTCACTGTTCCCAAAAAGACTCCGACCAGCAAAGAGTGATCCTGGATCTGTCGCGCGTCTAAATCTCTACATAAAATGCGACAAATTTCGCATGCTTACGGTAGCTCAGGTGCGGACTCTACTTCCGCGTGGAGCCGTCACCACCTCTATCGATCTTTCAGACGCTTATTATCACGTCCCGGTTGCGCGAACTTCTCTCCGTTCCTCGGTTTCAGACTCGGGAATCAAGCCTACTCCTTCAGGGTCATGCCCTTTGGTCTAAAACATTGCGCCCAGGATATTTACCAAGCTGGCGGACACGGTAGCCAACAACTCCGGTCCCGAGGGATATCCCTAGCAGCGTACCTAGACGATTGGATAATTTGGGCTCCAACAGTTCTAGAATGTCGGAAGGCTATGTCCATGGTCATCAACTTCCTGGAGTTGTTAGGTTTTCAGCTGAACAGAGAGAAGTCCCGCCTGACTCCGGAGTCCCGGTTTCAGTGGCTGGGTCTCCAGTGGGATCTGTCCTCTCACACGTTATCCCTCCCGCCTCCCAAGAGGAAGGAGATAGCATCTCTTACCAGAAAATTTCTGAAAAACCAATCAGCATCCCGCCGGTCCCAAGAAAGAATCCTTGGGTCTCTTCAATTTGCCTCAGTGACGGACCTGCTCTTAAAAGCAAAATTAAAAGACATAAACAGAGTGTGGCGGAGTCGAGCCAATGTCAAGCTCAGAGACAAGGTCTCCTCTATTCCTCGAATCTTAAAGGCGAGACTGCGGCCTTGGTCCACAGTCAGGGGCCTGTCCAAGACAGTTCCACTTCAATTTCCCCCCGCCACTAGTTGTTCACACGGACGCTTCCCTAAGCGGCTGGGGAAGGATATTCGCCAAAACAAAAGTACAAGGAACGTGGTCCACTATGTTTCAGCAGTTCCATATAAACACCCTGGAAGCTATGGCGGTTTTTCTAACTCTAAAGAAAATCCGCCCCCCCAACCGGATTCATATCAGGCTGGTATTGGACAGCGCAGTGGTAGTTCATTGCATCAACAGGGGCGGCTCCAAATCAGGTCGAGTAAACCAGGTAATGGTTGCTATTTTCTCCCTGGCGAACAAGCACGGCTGGCATCTGTCAGCCACCCACCTAGCGGGGGTGCGGAACGTGGTGGCAGATTCCCTGTCCAGGGCTACTCCGTTGGAGACGGAGTGGTCCCTGGACGGGGAATCCTTCAATTGGATTTGTCGCCAGGTTCTGGGTCTCCAAGTGGATCTGTTCGCGACGGAGAGCAACTTCAAGCTCCCTGTTATGTGGCCCCCAACCTGGACCCCAGGCGTCGCCACGGACGCGATGACAGTAGATTGGAACAATTGGGAGAAGATTTATCTGTTTCCTCCAATAAACTTGCTGCTGAAAGTATTACACAAACTCAGGACATTCAAAGGTCAACCAGCCCTGGTAGCCCCTATTGGCCGAAGAGCAATTGGTTCCTCTTCTTCAGGAACTGGGGTTGTGGAGTCTTCGATTCCCAAGCCCATACTGACCCAGACAGTACAAACTAAGACTGTGTCAGCTTCCTCAAGAATTCAGAATGCCCTAGTTTTATGGACTTTATAAAGTTCGCAGCCCAAAAGGGAGCAAACATTGACCCTGTTAACACTCTGTTTCTAGAATCAGACAAAAGAGATTCTACTCTTAGACAGTATGACTCAGCAGTCAAAAAATTGGCCTCCTTCCTGAAAACATCTGAAGCCCAAATCATGACGACTAATCTAGCAGTTTCCTTCTTTAGATCACTGTTTGAGAAAGGCCTTGCCCCGGCCACTATTACCACAGCCAAGTCAGCCCTGAAGAAGGTATTCTTATATGGCTTTAAAATTGACCTTACAGATTCCTATTTTTCATCTATCCCCAGAGCATGCGCTCGTCTGAGACCCGTATCACGCCCACATTCGG
Source organism: Macrobrachium rosenbergii (assembly GCF_040412425.1). Classification (NCBI taxonomy): domain Eukaryota; kingdom Metazoa; phylum Arthropoda; class Malacostraca; order Decapoda; family Palaemonidae; genus Macrobrachium; species Macrobrachium rosenbergii. The sequence goes on along the minus strand of NC_089748.1, from coordinate 86,853,389 downwards.
TTACGTGGTTCCTCAATGACGTTCTTAAGTTAGCATCGGAGATTGACAACTTTCAATGCTCTTATCAGGATCTGTTAAGGAAGACTTTATTTCTGATTAGCTTGGCTTCAGGTGCCAGAATCTCAGAGCTGTCGGCTCTCACTAGAGGTGATGATTTTGTGAACTTCCTCCCGTCCGGAGAGGTCCTCCTTTCCCTGACCCTAGATTTTTAGCCAAAAATGAAGACCCACAAGACAGGTGGTCCCCTTGGAAGGTGGTGCCCCTTCCACAAGACCAGTCTTTATGTCCAGTTTATACCCTTAAGTCTTACCTTTTAAGAACTCCACAGAGTAAGTCGGGTCCTCTTTTTATCAGGGAGAAAGGTGGTACTCTATCAATAAATGCAATAAGACAACAAATTTTATATTTTATTAAACAAGCCAACCCAGATTCAGTTCCTAAGGTTCATGATATTCGAGCAGTTGCTACTTCCATCAATTACTTTCATAATATGGACTTCTCAGAACTATCTAAATACACGGGTTGGAAATCACCTCTAGTGTTTAAACGCCACTATTTAAAAATCACTCAAGCCCTGAAGTTTTCTACAATAGCTGTGGGAAGTGTCATCTCCCACCTTAATTAGTCATCTTCCTTATCCTCTCCTAACCCCCCCCCCGCCTGCCTCATTTACTTCTCTGCTTGTCCTCCTGGTTGATCATGCCTCACTGCCTTGCTCCTCATATTGATATTATCTTGTCTCTGTTGAGTGGAAACTGTGATTTGACATGTTATGATTGTGTTTTTCTTGTGGGGTACTGGGCGGTTTTTATTTTGCTCCATGTACCCCATATATATATATATATATATATATATATATATATATATATATATATATATATATATATATATATATATATATATATATATATATATATATATATATATATATAAATAAGTGTATGTAATTATTTCCCATGTTATATTGTCTCTTACGTGTGTAGCTATAAGGTTGTGTATACCCTTTAGTCTAAGTTATTTTGAAATGTCATTATACTCTTGTAGTCTTAAGTATTTTTGGGTTTTTTCCCTGCCACACTGTGGACTTGCTCACTTTTTTCGTAATGTTAAGCTTTTTACTGTACTTTAGGTTTAGTATTCTATTTCACATGTGAGAGATACCCTGATTAAAACCATTTTCGTAACTTATGTTTTTTTCTTCAGATTACCTTGTTTCCTCGTAGTTAGCAGCCTTGGCATGATTCTCTATCACTATTTCACCGGCTGACACGGGGCTGTACTCAGAAAAGGGATTTGACAAAGGAAAAATCTATTTCTGAGGGAGGCCCCGTGTCACCCGGTGACCCTCCCTGACTCACCTGTTGCTTCCCCCCCTACTTGCACATGCCAAGTCTGGGGTTAGTGCTAGCCTGGAATGAGGTAGGTGGCGCTGGTGTCGCCGAGCTGGCGGGCGTTTGTAGGCGGGGGCTGTAACGGCTCACCGCTCTCTTCTGGGGGTTTTAACAGGGAGATGTCTTTCGAATGAGACTCCGTGGCAGTGATCCTTCACTCACCCTTTGTTATACCGACGTCTTCCTTGAAGAAGACGCTCGATCTGGGGGTAGTAACCCCAGCTTTCCTGAAAGCTCTTTTTCTCTGGTTTATCTAGCATTTTATACCTAGAAATTTGTGCTACAATGGAATTTCACCGGGTGACACGGGGCCTCCCTCAGAAATAGATTTTTCCTTTGTCAAAATCCCTTTTCTTTGTATATTCTGGTAGCTCATCGACCACTATACAATCCATATTTATTAATCTACCCCGATGAGGTACAGCGATGTTCACCATTTCATATTGTAGGGGCTTTTTATAGTACACAGTTGGGGCAGTATGATGGGAACAGTTTTGGAGGTTATTAAATGAAACTCTGACTTTCCTTAACCTAATTTATTTCCTTAATATTACAGTGGCCTGAAGACTTCAAATAGAACCTTATCCTAACCCTTTAACGCTGACTGGACGTATTTTACTTTGACAAAAGTTGTCTGTCAGGTGCCGAGTGGACTTAAAATTTTTTTTTAAATATTCGCGGAAAAATACATATAGGCCTCGTTTGCGAAAAATTTTAAATCGCGCCTTGAGGGATGCTGGGAGTTCACGGATCATGCTGTTGTTTTGTTTACAAGCGTGACCCAGCTGCGCATGCGCGAATTTCTTTCTTCTCCCAAAGAAAAGCATCAGCTAACTCTGCTGTAAATCTCAGAAATTCTTTAGTCACTTTGTCGTAATTTTTGCACCATTTTCTATTAGCCTTTACATAAAGTTTTATATATGAAAATGTGCGCAATTTCATGTAGAATACAACAAAAAATAACTCATGGTTGTAGCTTTTATCAGTTTTGACATATTTTCATATAAATCATGATAAGTGCCAAAATTTCAACCTTTGGTCAACTTTGACTCTACCGAAATGGTCGAAAAATGCTATTGTAAGCTAAAACTCTTAAATTCTAGTAATATTCAATCATTTTCCTTCATTTCTCAACAAACGAGAAGTCTCTAGCACAATATTTCGATTTATGGTGAATTTTTAAAAAAACTTTTTCCTTACGTCCGCACACACTAACTCTGCTGAAAATCTCAGAAATTCTTTAGTCACTTTGTCGTAATTTTTGCACTGTTTTCTATTAGCTGTTACATAAAGTTTTATATATGAAAATGTGTGCAATTTCATGTAGAATACAATAAAAATAACTCATGTTGTAGCTTTTATCAATTTTGACATATTTTCATATAAATCACGATAAGTGCCAAAATTTCAACCTTCGGTCAACTTTGACTCAACTGAAATGGTCGAAAATGGAATTGTGAGCTAAAACTCTTACATTCTAGTAATATTCAATCATTTACCTTCATTTTGAAACAAACGGGAAGTCTCTAGCACAATATTTCGATTTATGGTGAATTTTTGAAAAAACTTTTTTTATGTCCGCGTGTTGAAAAAAACTTTTTCCTTACGTCCGAGCTAACTCTGCTGGAAATCTTGTAAGAGCCTGACGCCGTCTCTTCCAAACACGTGTGTGTTCGTCGTCCATCGGAGTGGACAAGACAACAAGAGCATCTCGTTTTCTTTCTCTAAAGGAACGCGATTTCAACCATACAATATTTCCATCTCTTTCTCCCTTACCATTGTTGTCTTGATGTATGTACAGTCACCACTACTTGCATTGCCATGCAAGCATTCTAATCACGTACTCATAATGTTCCAACGAATCTTCTGTATCAAACTGTGTGTATGTTTCAGTTTGTGAAGACGCCAAACGCCTACGCCAATCCGATGGACAAGCTATTAACACACACGCGTGTTTGGAAGAGACGGCGTCAGGCTCTTACAATCTCAGAAATTCTTTAGTCACTTTGTCGTAATTTTTGCACAGTTTTATATTAGCCGTTACATAAAGTTTTATATATAAAAATGTGCGCAATTTCATGTAGAATACAAAAAATAACTCATGGTTGTAGCTTTTATCAATTTTGACATATTTTCATATAAATCACGATAAGTGCGAAAATTTCAACCTTCGGTCAACTTTGACTCGACCAAAATGGTCGATAAATGCAATTGTAAGCTAAAACTCTTACATTCTAGTAATATTCAATCATTTACCTTCATTTTGCAACAAACGAGAAGTCTCTAGCACAATATTTCGATTTATGGTGAATTTAAAAAAAAAAACTTTCCTTTACGTCTGCACACACTAACTCTGCTGAAAATCTCAGAAATTCTTTAGTCACTTTGTTGTAATTTTTGCACCATTTTATATTAGCTGTTGCATAACATTTTATATGGAAATGTGCGCAATTTCATGTAGAATACAACAAAAATAACTCATGGTTGTAGCTTTTATCAGTTTTGAAATATTTTCATATAAATCATGATAAGTGCCAAAATTTCAACCTTCAGTCAACTTTGACTCGACCGAAATGGTCGAAAAATGCAATTGTAAGCTAAAACTCTTACATTCTAGTAATATTCAATCATTTTCCTTCATTTTGCAACAAACGAGAAGTCTCTAGCACAATATTTCGATTTATGGTGAATTTTTTAAAAAAACATTTTCGCTAACTCTGCTGAAAATCTCAGAATTTCCTTAGTCACTTTGTCATAATTTTTGCACCGTTTTATATTAGCCGTTACATAACGTTTTATATATGAAAATGTGCGCAATTTCATGTAGAAAACAAAAAAATAATTCATGGTTGTAGCGTTTATCAGTTTTGAAATATTTTCATATAAATCACGATGTGCAGAAAGTTCAACCTTCGGTCAACTTTGACTCGACTGAAATGGTCGAAAAATGCAATTGTAAGCCAAAACTATTACATTCTAGTAATATTCAATCATTTACCTTCATTTTGTAATAAACGGGAAGTCTCTAGCACAATATTTCGATTTATGGTGAATTTTTGAAAAACTTTTTATGTCCGCGTGTTACGAATTCATGCATCATTTTGTGATAATATTTTCTCTGTGTTGCTTTGATCATTTTACAATTTGTTATATACCAAAATCATCGCAATTTAGTGAACAATACAACGAAAAAAATCGCTCATTAACTTTAACCGTTTTGCTCACAGCGCAATTTGTATACAATTATATATGAAATTTTTTTTCGCGCTGTCATGTATTCCAATATTTATATATGATAATGACATTTTTTTTCATTTCTGATGGTTGCATACTAAACTTCAGGCAATGAGAAAAAAAGGAGTAAAGAATGAACTCTTAATCTTAAAAACTTGTAAAGGCGCCTACAGAGCCGTCTGCGAAGTCTCCACTGAACGCATCATCCGCTAAGTCTCCGCTGAGCAAGTTTTCTATGGTGGCGTCCCATTTTCTTTGCCCGTACAATCGGTCACGCCTAACGTGCCAGGTCACACGAATTCAATCATTTAAACTATGTATATATTTGTTCACCTGTTGTCAGTTGTGTATCATGTATTTCTTCGTTCACAGGCATCAAGATTATATCCATATTTGAATTCTGTCTGTTTATATGTTGTAAAGTGTACTGTCTTAACATATATTATTGTTAATTATTATTGACCTCAGGTCACTCACGATCTCATTGTCTGTCGCAGCATGGTGCCAGTCTGCCACTATATAAACTGCCTGGATCTTGAATAAAGTAGCAGTTGTCTTTTACCTGCTCGTTTTTTTTGCACCTCTTACAGTGGTGACCCCCGGAGTAGTCCTGGAGCCATTAGCGGACCTATACGGCGACTCAGTCTTGGCTCCAGGAACTTACTCACGCCCTTAGTGGACTAACGACGGCGCTGTAACCAGCGTTTGGGCGTGCTGACCCTCGTCGGCAAAATCACCAGCGTCATTAACGGACGCACGGGCGCACTTCCGAATGCGTTTTGACGCGAAAGTACCCCACTCCAGTTAAGAGGGCAAAATATGCGAGCATGGACGCGACATCCTCCCCTCGTTTGCAATTAACCGCAAACCTGCGGATTCGGAGGTCTACCTTCCTCCCATCTCACCCGCACCAGGAAGCACCGAGGCTCACAAGCTCATCCACACCCATGCCCGTGCCCCGCACACTCCCCAGCCCGGCAGCACAGTCACGAGCCGCCCTGTCCATAAATTATTCTGCCGCCGCTCACGCTGGGGAACCCAACGATGTGGTATGGCTGTGTAGGGTCGAGCCAGTTCAGGATAGCGGACCTTACCGACAGTGCTGCAGGCTGACACAGTCCTTAACGCCTGATGGAGGAAATCTAAAGGAAACTCGGCGGGTGTCCGCCGCCCCCCTCACATACCACCTCCTGAAGAAGGCCCTCCTCAAGACGTGCTCCCTACCAATCGCCGCGGGCTGCCCAAAGCCATCGACCTTGCCGTCAACCCGCGGCAGGATTTAACTGCGATGGAGTCGTGGGGCATGATCGAAGACCTGCTCTCACTCCCAGACTTCAACGGCAGCAAAAAGCAGCAGGAAGTAAGCCTGTCGCGGGAGATCTTCCTTCGCCAGCTAATCTCTGTAAGTAAGACTACTGCTGTCCACTTCTGCCGGATTAGGGGAGTACATCCTGATCCAGACCTCTATTTGTATGGCCATAGAATCCCATGTGTAGAACAAACGCGCTTCTTAGGCCTAGTTTTTGACAGCAGAATGACTTGGGTCCCACATATCAAACATATCAAAGCAAAGTGCCTAGAAGCTCTACACATCTTGAAGGTGCTGTCTCACACCAGTTGGGGAGCTAGTAGAAATCTTATACTAAAGCTTCATAAAACCTTAATTTTATCAAAGCTGTCGTACGGTTGTGAAGTATATTCTTCAGCCTCTTCATCTAACTTAAAAATTTTAGATTCTGTTCATCATTCAGGTATTCGTGATAGCCACAGGAGCAATTTCCTCATCACCAATATCTAGTTTGCTAGTCGATGCAGGAGAAATGCCCTTGAACTCTATCACAACATCATTGCCTCGATACTGGTTTAGAGTGCAAAGACTTCCCAAATCTCTGGCTTTTGCTGTGGCAAACAGAAATATTTTTAACAATTTTTATGAAAATCATCCAAGGTATCCTACTCCTTTTAGCTATAGAATTAAAAAGATTTTAGAGGATACAAATATTGGAAAAATCCCCATGCTTCCTTGTGTGTATCCCATTACTCCTGTCTGGAAGGTACCTGCTGTGAAATTCTGCAGGTACTTCAGTGGAGCAAAGAGGGATAAATCTGATGAGGAAATGAGGGCAATATTTTTAGAGCATGCTTCAGAGCATATGAATACAAGATTTATATTTACTGATGGTTCCAAATCCAATGCTGGCGTTGGTTATGGAGTTTTGGTGAATCTTTTAACTCAAGAGGTGCGCTTCCTTCAGTTGCTTCAAACTTTACAGCTGAGCTGTATGGCATCTTAGTAGCCTTGGAACATATTGCAATACTCCCAGTGTCTGGCTACATAATATTTTGTGACTCAAAAGTGCCTTAGAGTCCCTGGAAGTCTTCAATACTGATCATCCCTTAGTGTTGAAGATCTTGCAGTGGATCTTCTTGCACCATTGTAGAGGAAGCATTGTTTCTTTTTGTTGGGTCCCTGCCCATGTGAACATATCAGGAAATGAAAAGGCAGACGAGCTAATAAATCAGCAGCACAAATTCCGATACTCCAGAAAATGTCCTGTTCCAAATCGTGATGCATTCCATATTATATGGAAATCCATCCAGCAATTATGGGCACTTCAGTGGGACAGAGTAGGCCCCAATAAAATGAAAGAAATCACTAGTCAGACACACCCTTGAAATATGACCTAATGCCAAGGAAGTGGGAGGTTGTATTGTGTAGATTACGTATTGGCCATACACGTTTAACTCACGGCTTTTTATGATGAATGGGGAGAATGAGCCCTTCTGTTCGATTGCTTGGTTCCACTGACTGTTAGGCATTTGCTGGTTGAGTGTCCCAGTCTGGTGGAACTTAGGAATCATTTTTTATCAAATAGCAGTGAAGCAGGTGGTAATTATAACATGGCAAAACTGTTGGGAGAAAGTATGTATTTAATAATGTTATCTCTTTTATCAAAGAAGCTGGTCTTCTCAAATATATTTGACAGCTGTGTTGTCTTAGTATATATATATATATATATATATTTTTTTTTCTAAAGTTATATTGTTTATCTGATCAAATCTATTAATAGTTCTTTTTTTACAGAATTTTATATATTTATTTAATTTTAGCTAGTTTTCTTTTTGTTTTTCCTTTTTAATAAAATTTATATGTAGTTCTTTTTAGCAGAATTTTAATTTTAATTTTAATTTTTATAACATACTATAAAAATGAAAAGATCACACTTAGTATTCAGGACCTCCTGACCCTGGTAGTTGTGACGCCAGATAACTCTCAATTAATCAATCAATCAATCCTCCCGGAGTTCCGCACCCAGATTCCTCAACCCTACACCATGCCCCTCGATGTCCTCATCCAAACAGCACAACACCTGACAGACTGTGTGAAGGCAACGAAGCGGTTAACAGCGCCCACACTACCAGTGAACTCCATCCAGCAGGAAGAAGGCGCGGAGCAGGAAGTCAATGTCATCACCAGGAGGCGTCCACCACCCCACAACAAGTGGAGTTCCCCGGGCTTGTGCCACTACCACAAGCGGTTTGGCAAAGATGCCCGGAACTGCCTGCCGCCCTGTTCATTCGCCCGTTCAAAAAAGGAGGGAGGCGGCGGCCAGCAGGACAGACCGCCATGGCAGCCAAAAAACCCAGGGGCCCAGAATCATTAGACTTTTACGTCCGCGACACCGTCTCCGGCAGGATGATGCTGGTCGACACGGGGGCCGTTAGATAGATCTTCCCGGCATCCAAGGAGGACCTCAAGTGTGAACTGGATCCGGCTGCCTCCCTGACAGCCGCCAACGGATCCCCCATCCTCTCCTACAGCACCAGGCCCCTGTCGATCTCCATCCTTGGCCGGAGTTATTCCTGGGACTTTGTCTTGCGGATGTAGGGACCCCGCTCCTGGGTGCTGACTTCCTTGCCTACTTCGGGCTAGCAGTCGACGTCGGGCGGAAGCGCCTCCTTGACACCGACTCCTGCAGGTCCCTCCCATTGGCAACGAGACCCAAGGCACCCCACCATCTGTTCCGCCACCCCCCCACCAGTATGCACATCTGCTGATGGAGTTCCCGGACGTGTTCAGGCCCGAGCTCCGCCAAGTCCCCGGGGCCCCAGCCAAGCATGGCATATACCATCATATAAAGACGAAGGGCCCCCCTACATGTGAAGTTCCGGAGGCTTCCCCCACAGCGCCTTCAGGAGGCCAAAACTGCATTCGCAGAAATGGAGCAGATGGGAATCTGCAAGAAGGCCTCCAGTCCGTGGCCCTCCCCTCTCCACATGGTGCAGAAACCGGATGGCTCCTGGAGACCCTGCTTTGACTACAGGCATCTTAACATAGCAACGGAGCCCGACCACTACCCCCTGCCGAACATGCAGGATCTCACGGCCTCCTTTCACGGGGCCAAAATATTCACTAAATTAGATCTTTTAAAATCCTATTTTCAGGTACCGGTCGCACCAGAGATATACCAAAGACCGCCATCATCACGCCTTCGGGTCCTACGTCTTCGCCTTCTCCACCTTTGGCCTGAGGAACACCGGGGCAACTTTCCAGTGGCTCATGGACAGCATCCTGGGGGACCTGAAGTTCTGCGTCTGCTACGTAGATGATATCCTCATATTTTCCAGGTCCCACAGTGAGTACCAGAAACACATCTGGGCAGTCCTGCAGCGCCTGCAGGAGAACGGCCTCGTCGTGCATTTCGACAAGTGCACCTTCGGTGTCCAGAAAGCTGACTTCCTGGGCCACAAGATATCCCTGGCAGGTGTCCGCCCGCTCACATCCAAGGTCGCAGCCGTCACCTGGTTCCCCACCCCCACCTCCGTCAAGGCCATCCAGGAGTTCCTCGGGATGGTGAACTACTACAGGCAGTTCATCCCCGGGATTGCACTCACCACGGCCCCCCTAACGGAAGTTCTGAAAGGCCAACCAAAGTCCTTGTTGTGGGGACCCAGCCAGCAGCAGGCCTTCTCCCTGATGAAGGCCGCCCTCGCTGAGGCAACCGCCTTGGCATACCAGGATCCCAGCACCCCCCTCCAACTGACGACGGACGCCAGCAACGTCGCCTGTGGTGCTGTCCTGGAGCAGGTCATCAACGGCGTTCCCCAGCCCATCACCTTCTTCAGCAAGAAGTTCAACCTTGCAGAGGCCCGCTACAGCACCTTCGACAGGGAACTCTGCGCAGTGTACCGAGCAGTCCGGCACTTCAAGTTCCTCCTGGAGGGGACACCCTTCACAATCTTCACGGACCACCGGCCGTTGGTTCACGCCTTCACTAAGCAGGGGGACGCATGGTCTTCCAGGCAGCAGCGACACCTCTCAGCCATCGCCGAATTCACCTGCTCCGTTAGGTACCTCCCCAAGAAAAATCCTGTGGTGGACGCCCTCTCCAGAGTCGAGCTGAACGCGGTGCAGCTCAGGGTAAATTACGATGACCTCGCCAGAGATCAGGTCGCGGATCCAGAAACCCCAGCCTACTGCACCGCCGTCACGTCCCTTAAGTGGAGGGACGTGCCCCTCACCCCCGGAGGCCCAAGTCTCCTCTGCGACATCAGTACTGGCCAGCCCCGCCCCTTAGTTCCAGCCTCCCGCCGCCGCCAGGTATTCGACATCATTCACGGCCTCTCACATCCCTCTGGCAGGTCAACGGCCAAGCTGCTGTCAGGGAAGTTCATCTGGCACGGTGTGCAGAAAGATGCCAGGACCTGGGTGAAACAGTGCCTGCAGTGCCAAACCAGCAAGGTGGGATGTCACACACAGTCCGGGGTAGGCGAGTTCCGGCAGCCAAAGCGGCGCTACGGCCACATTCACATCGACGTCGTTGGGCCCCTTCCCCCATCAGGCGGGTCCAGATATCTCCTGACGGTGGTAGATTGCTCAGCGAGGTGGCCTGAAGCCACACCAATGCAAGAAGCCACCGCCAGCGCTTGTGCTGAGGCCCTGCTCTCCAGTTGGGTCAGCCGCTTCGGCGTCCCGGAGCACATCACAACCGACAGGGGTCCCGCTTTCCTGTCCGAGTTATGGTCCGCCCTGGCTCGGCTGCTGGGGACAACGCATCACACCACCACGGCTTACAACCCAGCAGCCAATGGCTTGGTCGAGCGATTTCACAGGTCCCTGAAGGCGTCTCTCATGGCCCGCTGCACCGCCGAGGACTGGAAATATCAGCTGCCGTGGGTCCTCCTCGGCTTGAGAACCACCCCCAGGGCCGATGGCACCCCGTCCGCACCTGAGAAAACCTACGGCGAGTCCCTCGTGGTCCCGGGCGAACTTGTGACAGAAGACCGCCACAACCCATCGCTGCGGAGGCTCTACGACGTGGTCGGCAAGTTCGCCCCCTGCAAGCGGACATATACCGACAGGTCGGCCACTTTCACACCGCCAGGGCTGGCATCCACCACTCATGTCTTAATCAGGGATGACGCCGTCCTCCCGCCACTGACCAACCCCTACAGGGGCCCCTTCCGCGTGCTGGAGCGGAACAACAAGGCGTTCCTGCTTGCACTTTCTGGGAGGAACGATTGGGTATCGATAGACCGGGGTCAAGCACGCCCTCCTGGAGGAGGACACAGACGTCACCGCAGCTCAACCCCTGCCCGGTCATCCTTCGCCGCAACCAGGCCCCCGAAAGCAGCGGGCGCGCAGACGCCCCCAAAAAAGCCCGCCCTCACCCGCAGTCAGGCAGTCTCACGCACAGGGTGCTCCCCCATTGTCCTCACGCAGCCGTGGCACCCTTCAGCCCCCCAGCAGATACGCAGACTGATCAGACACTAGTACAAAGTTTACAGGTGACTTGAGGTAGCATCTCGTCTGAAGTATTTGGTGAGAGAAAGATTGGGAATGACTGGTTCCTCCATCTTCTTTCTCTCTCCCTTCCTTTCTTGTAAGATAGAGATTTTGGGTACCAATCCTGGTACAGTACAGTTTAGATGGACAAGAGTGCAGGTTAGTTCTTTGACTAGGCACCAGTCTTTTCATTGGTTACTGATGGATGCAATTCCCCTCCTCTTTTATCAAGGGGGAGATGAGGATAGACAGAACAGTCCACAGTGATATACAGTAAAACCTCGCTTTACTGGACATGGAACCAATGGACATCGGATTTAACAGACAAAATCCGGCCAAGGGTAGTGGCTGTTGTTGTTTATGTTTACTCATGCACTAACCTCAGCGTTGGATCAAAATTGGAACTTACTGTGTATTTCTGTGTAAAAGACAACCTTTAGATAAGACAAGGTCAAAAATTATGGCAAATTTTCATGAATTTATCTCTTATCTGTGGTATAAGACGACTGCTAATTACAAAACCATCTGTATATAGGCTAGCTTTTGCAATAACAGATATCTTATGAAATACTGGTTTTGTAAAGATGATGTTATTACAAATGCTGTTTTCCTTACTGTATCCCTAGAAATTCAATATAAATGAAATAACAAGGCCGACTCTGTATTATGTTTTTCCTACACACATCGCCTAAAAGAGAAACCATTGTTTTGTTTACGTTTCATTGCCAATCACAAACCCCTAACAATACGATAATGCACGATAATTATCGTTCTTATGACTGAATTATTCCAAAAGGTTATTTACCACTAAAATAATAATGAATTTTTAATGAAAAAAGGGATTTTGACAAAGGAAAAATCTATTTCTGAGGAAGGTCCTGTGTCACCCGGTGAAATTCCATTACAGCACGAATTTCTAGGTATAATAATGCTAGATATACCAGAGAAAAAGAGCTTTCAGGAAAGCTGGGGTTACTACCCCAGTCGAGCCTTCTAGGAAGATGTCGGTATAAGGAAGGGTGAGTGAAATACCACTACCACGGAAACATACTCAAAAGATCTCTCCTTATCAAAACCCCGAACAGAGCGGTGAGCCGTTACAGCCCCTACACTCAACACCCACCAGGACGGCAACACCAGCGCCACCTACCTCATTCCATGCTAGCACTAACCCCAGACTTGGCATGTGCAAGTAGGGGAGTACTAGGTGAGTCAGGGAGGGTCACCAGAAATAGATTTTTCCTTTGTCAAAATCCCTTTTCTGAGTTCAGTCCCGTGTCAGCTGGTGAAATAGTGATAGAGAATCATGCCAAGGCTGCAACTACGAGGAAAAGAGGGTAATCTGGAGAAAAAAAACATAAATTACGAAAATAATTTTAATCAGGGAATCTCTTACATGTAGCAAGAATACTAAACCTAAGGCACATCAAAAACTTAATACTATGAAAAGTGGGGAAGTCCCAGACACGACGGGAAGAGGCCCCAAAAAAATTTTAACATTACTAAAGCATATTGAAACATGAAATGTGCATAAGATAAATGCATATACAATCTTAAAGCTACACACGTAAACTTAGGCTAAACACGTAAGAGACAAAATCAATGAAAATAACATATACAGCACATATACATATATCTGGGGTACATGGAGCAAAATAAAACTGCCCAGTACCCCACAAGAAAAAACAATCATAACATGTCAGATTACAGTTTCCACTCAACAGAGACAAGATACATCAATATGAGGAGCCAGGCAGTGAGGCATGATCAACCAGGAGGATAAGCAGAGAAGTAAATGAGGCAGGCGGGCGGGGGAAAGGATAGGATAAGGATATGATTAGTTAAGGTGGGGAGATGACACTTCCCACAGCTATGGTAGAAAATTTCAGGGCTTCGAGCGATTTTAAATAGTGGCGTTTAAACACTAGAGGTGATTTCTAACCCATAAATTTAGATAGTTCTGAGAAGTCCATATTATGAAAGTAATTAATGGAAGTAGCAACTGCTCGAATATCATGAACCTTAAGGAACTGAATCTGGGTTGGCCTGTTTAATAAAATACAGAATTTGTTGTCTTATAGCATTCAGTGAAAGTGTACCACCTTTCTCCCTGATAAAAGAGGACCCGACTTACTCTGTGGAGTTCTTAAAAGGTAAGATTTAAGTGTATAAACTGGACATAAAGACTGGTCTTGAGGAAGGGCACCACCTTCCAAGGAGACCATCTGTCTTGTGGGTCTTCGTTTTTGGCTAAGAATCTAGGGTCAGGGAAAGGAGGACCTCCGGACGGGAGGAAGTTCACAAAATTATCACCTCTAGTGAGAGCCGATAGCTCTGAGATTCTAGCACCTGAAGCCAAGCTAATCAGAAATAAAGTCTTCCTTAACAGATCCTGATAAGAGCAATGAAAGTTGTCCATCTCTGATGCTAACTTAAGGACGTCATTGAGAAACCACGTAACAGAATGTGGGCGTGATACTGGTCTCAGACGAGCGCATGCTCTGGGGATAGGTGAAAAATAGGAATCTGTAAGGTCGATTTTAAAGCCGATAGAAATACTTTCTTCAGGGCTGACTTGACTGTGGTAATAGTGGCCGGAGCAAGGCCTTTCTCAAACAGTGATCTAAAGAAAGAAACTCCTAAATTAGTCATGATTTTGGCTTCAGATGCTTTCAGGAAGGAGGCTAATTTTTTGACTGCTGAGTCATACTGTCTAAGAGTAGAATCTCTTTTATCTGATTCTAAAACAGAGTGTTGACAGGGTCAATGTTTGCTCCTTTTTGGGCTGCGAATTTTATAAAGTCCATAAAACTAGGGCATTCTGAATTCTTGAGGAAGCTGACACAGTCTTGGTTTGTACTGTCTGGGTCAGTATGGGCTTGGGAATCCGAAGACTCCGCAATCCCAGTTCCTGAAGAAGAGGGAACCAATTGCTCTTCGACCAATAGGGGCTACTAGGCTGGTTGACCTTTGAATGTCCTGAGTTTGTGTAATACTTTCAGCAGTAAATTTATTGGAGGGAACAGATAAATTTTCTCCCAATTGTTCCAATCTACTGTCATTGCGTCTGTGGCGTACGCCTGAGGGTCCAGGTTCGGGGCCACGTAACAGGGGAGCTTGAAGTTGCTCTCCGTCGCGAACAGATCCACTTGGAGACCCGGAACCCAGCGGCAAATCCATTTGAAAGATTCCCCGTCCAGGGACCACTCCGTCTCCAACGGAGTAGCTCTGGACAGGGAATCCGCCACCACGTTCCGTACCCCCGCTAGGTGGGTGGCTGACAGGTGCCAGCCGTGCTTGTTCGCCAGGGAGAAGATAGCAACCATTACTTGGTTTACTCGACCTGATTTGGAGCCGCCCCTGTTGATGCAATGAACTACCACTGCGCTGTCCAATACCAGCCTGATATGAATCCAGTTGGGGGCGGATTTTCTTTAGAGTTAGAAAGACCGCCATAGCTTCCAGGGTGTTTATATGGAACTGCTGAAACATTGTGGACCACGTTCCTTGTACTTTCTGTTTTGGTGAATATCCCCCCCAGCCGCTTAGGGAAGCGTCTGTGTGAACAACTAGTGCCGGAGGGGGAAATTGAAGCGGAACTGTTTTGGACAGGCCTCTGACTGTGGTCCAAGGCCGCAGTCTTGTCTTTAAGATTCGAGGAATAGAGGAGACCTTGTCTCTGAGCTTGACATTGGCTCGACTCCGCCACACTCTGTTTATGTCTTTTAGTTTCGCTTTTAAGAGCAGGTCCGTCACTGAGGCAAATTGAAGAGACCCAAGGACTCTTTCTTGGGATCGGCGGGATGCCGATTGATTTTTGAGAAATTTCCTGGTGAGAGATGCTATCTCTTTCCTCTTGGGAGGCGGGAGAGATAACGTGTGAGAGGACAGATCCCACTGGAGACCCAGCCACTGAAACCGGGACTCCGAGTCAGGCGGGACTTCTCTGTTCAGTTGAAAACCTAACGACTCCAGGAAGTTGATGACTATGGACGTAGCCTTCTGACACTCCGGAACTGTTGGTGCCCAAATTATCCAATCGTCTAAGTACGCTGCTAGGGATATCCCTCGGGACCGGAGTTGTTGCACTACCGTGTCCGCCAGCTTGGTGAATACCCTGGGCGCAATGTTTAGACCGAAGGGCATGACCCTGAAGGAGTAGGCTTGATTCCCGAGTCTGAAACCGAGGAACTGAGAGAAGTTCCGCGCAATCGGGACGTGATAATAAGCGTCTGAAAGATCGATAGAGGTGGTGACGGCTCCACGCGGAAGTAGAGTCCGTACCTGAGCTACCGTAAGCATGCGAAATTTGTCGCATTTTATGTAGAGATTTAGACGCGACAGATCCAGGATCACTCTTTGCTGATCGGAGTCTTTTTTGGGAACAGTGAATAACCTGCCTTGAAACTTTAGGTGCCTTACTTTCTTTATTGCTTGTTTGTTGAGCAATTCTGTCACGTAATCCTGTAGGATTGATGTGGGTGGCTGGTAAAATCTGGTTAGAGGAGGAGGGTTCTTGATCCAGCTCCATCCTAGTCCTTTGGACACAATGCTGTGTGCCCAAGGGCTGAAGGTCCATTGGTCCCTGAACCAATACAGGCGACCACCTACCTGAGTTCTCTCAGTGGGAGGGAGCGGGTTTGTTCCCTCTACCACGTCCAGGCCTTCCTCTTGGGGTGGTGTTGGGTTTTCCTCTATGAGGGGCTCTGCCTCTTCCCCCCCTTGCGATCCTATTAAGGCCGTGAAAGTATCCACGGCCCTCATAGGTGGGGTTGTATGCTGGCGAAGCAACATACGAGGGCGCAGCAAGGGAATGAGCTGGTTGGACCAGCACATACTGTTGGGGGTGAGCCTTGGAGGTGGAAGGCTGTGCCACTGCCGAGACCGGGACGGCTTGAACTACCGCCTGATGGTGGGGCCTCTTATGCCTCCTGAAACGTTTGCCTCCTCTCGTCTGGGGGCCGCCAGATTCTGGGGTCTTGCGCTTGTAGGCAGAAATGCCCCAGCGAGAGCGCAGACTCTGGTTGGCCCTTGTAGCCTCGGCCATAACATTCGTGACCTCTTTTTCTGGGAAGAGGTTAGGCCCCCAGATCGAACTCTTAACGAGCTTGTTAGGCTCGTGACGGATAGTGGCATCGGCAAAAATGAACTTTCTGCATTCCAGTCTGGCCATGATGAACTCGAAAAGGTCAGACTGAAAGGCAGCTAGCAGGGACTTAGCCAAGACCTGAAAGAATGGCTCGTCCGCGCAGGAGACGGCAGTAGCTTCCGTAAGGCAGACGGAGTTCAAGGACCGGGCTAACTTAGTCCGGGCATCAAACTCCGCCTTTAACAAAGATTCCGGCAGCTTGGGGAGCTGCTCACTGAACTGTGAGGAAGCACAGAAGGGGTCCAGTTTCCCGACAGTGAAAGTGGACGGAGCGTCCACCCAGAACTCATCACTTCCTGGGAATACCAGGGAAGTGGGGTCTGTTTCCCTCAGCTGCGGTAACGGATTACCTTCAAAGCACGCTCGGGCCGTAGCCAGAGCGACTTTGTTCAAGCAAGGGGTGGGCAGGTTGTCTCCCAGGGCGAACATTGTGAAGTTGCCCTTGAAAGGAGTCAACTTCGTATTTTCTGCCTGCCACTCCGGCAGAGTGCGCAGGGAGAGCCGACTGAGCTTGGTCCCTAGGGACGATGACAGTCTCCCTAGGAACCTTATCCGACCAATCCATGCTTCCTCCGTTAATCTCTCACGAAGCCTGGGTAGGGGGGCAAGAGATCGGCGGGGAAGAATTCCAATTCCTCCAGCCGTCTCGTGCCAAGACCTTCAACCGTGAGTTTGCCATCATGTTGGATGGCACGGAGGGCGAAACGCCAAGGGTTACCGACATCGAACGGCGGGAGGTCCGCTGTGTCGGGGATGACATACTGGGGTTCGGCTGGGGGTGGGCAAGCCATTCCCGCCAGTATATTATCATGACTGGCCAACTTTTCGGAGATTTTACTGAATCTCGTGTCCAAATCCTCCGTGAACTTTCTGAAAAGTTGGTTCGCAAAGGCCTCTGCGTCGAAAGCAGGCTGGCGAGGAGGGCTTGGTTTTGCAGCCCTCTTACTCGCGCCTTTGCCGGAGGAACCAGACTTGCTCCCGGAGGCTACAGGTGCTGAGACCTTAGCCTTCGACGGGGGGAAGGGCGATGCCTTCTTGGAGGACGAGGACTTATAGCCCTTCACCTTCCATGAAGTCTTCAACTTCAACTTGGGGATAGCAGACGGAGCTCTATCACCCAAGGAGGAAGACTTCACAAAACCTGCGAAAGAAGAAATAGATGAAGCTGGGGAGTCAAAAAGGGGGGGCCCCGCCCCAACAACCTCACCTACCTCGCTACTTACCACCTGGTCCTGCTCGGTGTTCATGGGTTCCAGGTCTAAGTCTAAGGCGGCGACGTCCTCCAAAACCTCGGCGTAGAGGATATCCACTTGGGGTGGCTGGGTCGCATCCCGGATTTGCTGGATGATGGGGTGGCAAGATCTTCTGACACTGCGGCCGCCACCCGTGCACCGGGTAGAGCAGGTCCTCAACTTAGCGTCGAGGACGTAGGGCTTCCCCGACGGAACATTCCTGCTAAACCCAGCCACCCAGGCCCGGAGGGATTCCAAGGCAGACTTCTTGGAAGACTCGTCCGCCTGCAAGAAAACCAACAATTAGCCAAGAACGAAAAAACAGTCTGGGAACCTCGTAAACAATATACAATATGAGGAGCGTAAAACGGAGGAAGACTGTCACTTACCGACTCATCCTGGACGGTTGCGCATAAAGCGAAGCAAACCTCACAACCATCAGGGTGCCAAACTACCAGGTCGTCGAGCCGGACCGCACAACCAGCGTGGGTCCGGCACACTACGTGACCGTAGGGTTGTTGGAGGGAAGCGGTACACCCCGGCTCCTCACAGCAAACAGTCTGTAAGTAGAAAAAGTACATGAACCCACCACCCTAAGCAATCTAAAGCCGGCAAGGCCGGAAATTCAACTACAACCGAATACTCCGCGGAGAAGAACTCCCTTATCATAAACTGGGCCAATAAGCTCTAAATTACACAGAGTGGAAGGTAAAGCTTTCAGACCCGGAATACTCCGGGAATGAAAGAATGAGACACCAAGAACTCACCACAAGGGCTGCCAGTAAAAATAACGGCGGAGCCCCGGTGTAGAACCCCGGGTGTAGAACCGGACTCATATATATATATATATATAGATAAACAGAGGAGAAATACTCAATTCATTAATAAAACAGACTTATCTAAATATATCAATTCATAAACAATAACATTAAACAAGTGACGGTATAAAGGGTAAATACTTCGGAGAAACAAGAGGGCAAGATGCTCCCCATTATATAATATAAATCCCTTCCTCACTTACTTCCCCTGAAGAAACAAGGTGGGCAAGATGAGGTATGGGGATTTATAACATACACCAACACAGCGATGCTAGGGACTGTATGGGAGGGAGCGAATCCCTCTACCAAATGGAGGAGTCCCTGAACTCGGAGAAAACGCCATCTAGCGTCACCCGCGCGAGTAGAGCAAGGCTGGAGGGGTGGTGGGGGGGGAGGGGGTGGAGTAGGGGAGAGAGGTAGGCTTCCAAGAAGGGAACAGGAGACAGGGGGAAAAACATATCACCCGCTCAACTGCACACATACACCACTCCAAGAATAATGAAACTTGGGAGGGTAGCCTACTACTAAGGGAAGCTACCCAGCCCGATGCCCGACTCCTTCCTAGGCGAAGCCTAATAGGGACCTAACCTAGTATAGGCTAGGAAAAAGGAAGGAGTGCGGAGGGGAGGAGGAAGCAACAGGGAGAGAAATTTTGTGCCGGGATCGAGAAGAGGGGGCAAGGAGGCGACTAGCCTAGAGGAAACACATCCAAAGAACTCTATTCCCCAAATGAAGGAAGAGAACTAAGGGGCTCACTCTGCCCACCAAAAACGACCCCGGAGGAAACAGCAACCAAAACTCCCTCAACCTGATGATCTCACACCAAGGGCAAGGGGATGGAAGCAAAACAAGCCTACTCCACTAAATAACCATCACACATAAAAATGGGAACAAAAATGTGCTCAATAGGGTGCGAGCCTACCTCGGGAAGCGGTTAGATCTGAGGCTGCCGCCACCACGAGGAGGTAAACAAAAAAAAAAATAAAATAAAAAGCACCATCTCCAAGAATAAAATAATTAGCCTAATAGAGACCAAAAATAATAAGGAACCCAACCTGGGGTACCTGGACGGGGCATCACCCTCACAAAGGCCGACAGGCCAATGAAACGTAATTTCGGGAAACAAAGGGGGGAGCCACCGCAGGGAACCCACCAGGATGGGAACCAAGGGGCAAAAATCTATCTATAACGACAAGGAGACAACCCCAACAGAAAAGAACTGATGGAGTCGCCTCGCGGTCGACATGGCTGGCGGAGGACGCCGTGGCGTCATAATAAGATCTCAATATTTATGAAAAGACGAGACCATAACAGCCAAAAAATAGAACAAAACCCCACAAGAAGATGGTACTTAACTTGGAGATGGTAAAGCTGCTCGATGACATGGCGAAGATGAAAATAATCCAAAAAAGGGGCACGAGCACACAAAAGAAATGGTCGCAATCACGTGCTAGAAAATGGAATGAGGTAGGTGGCGCTGGTGTCGCCGTCCTGGCGGGTGTTGAGTGTAGGGGCTGTAACGGCTCACCGCTCTGTTCCGGGGGTTTTGATAAGGAGAGATCTTTCGAGTATGTTTCCGTGGTAGTGGTATTTCACTCACCCTTCCTTATACCGACGTCTTCCTAGAAGACGCTCGACTGGGGGTAGTAACCCCAGCTTTCCTGAAAGCTCTTTTTCTCTGGTATATCTAGCATTATTATACCTAGAAATTCATGCTGTAATGGAATTTCACTGGCTGACACGGGACTGAACTCAGAAATGAATATTATGTTATCCTAAATGTTGTTACTACTGTAATTACACTACCATTAACATTTCTGAAAGGTTACTGAAAGATAAAGATTGCTGTGAGTGCAACCATAATGCAATGTTTACATTTTGTCAGGTGGCCTCGCATATATAAAAGTTGATTTCATTGATATGGAATTATTCCTCAAATAGGCTATTTATTATGAAGATATGCCAGTAATATATAAGGTAAAAAGGCTTTTATTACCTTTATTATCAGTTTATTTCATAATGTGAATCTTTTCATGTATGTCAGTGCACCTAGGCTGAGGCTAGCCTACCAATAAACATAAGACAAAAAAAAAAATGCTTCACTTTAACGAACAATCAGCTTTAATGGATGACCTTCCCCCCCATTAGTTCGTTAGAGCGAGGTTTCACTGTATGCCTTTAGCTCCAACATTCTGTTTTCTCATGAGGTGCTTACAACCCAGTCCAGTAATTGCTTTGAAATTCCATTATATAATGGTCCAGAGTATAGCAATTGCAACATCCCATATGGGCAGCAAGCTAGAGGTGTAGGGTCATCCTTCCTTTGCTCTTAAGTAGACCAAGAAGATGATGTTCCCAGATCTGGCCCACCTACCAGTTGGTTCAGACAGTACCCAGATTTCCACCCACCAGTAGGTTTGTATTTGTGTAGGAATAATAATAAAGTTTCAAAAGTAATTTGTAATTTTTGCTAACATATAAACCTGAAGTTCATTACATATATGGCCCAATTCAGCCACCCCATTCATCTGTCACCTGGGCCAGAAAGCAAAGTGGAGTGCAGATCAACAGGTGGGTGGGATTTCCCCTTGCCTCGCAGTATTTAGCTACCTTGTTAACAAGTTTGCATGGCTGTTTCCAGCTCACACTCAAAGTAAAATCCTGTGTAAAGAACTCAAGATATGTAAGTTGGAAATACAAATGAATTTTATATTTTGGTACGAAAACTTGTAGACTGGTCATACAGTACTTGATATGACCATTTTCTGCTGATCTCTATTGAACCTGTGATCCCAAATGTACAGGCAGCTAGTTAGATTTTTCTTTTGAGTATGTCTAGAAAGGGAGCTGATGATCCTTGAAAGCAGTTGTAAAGTGATGGCATGTGTAGCAAAAAACCAGTTGCACTTTTAAAAATTTTAATTCTGATTGCTTTGCTACTGCTGATAATGTGTCCAATAGCTGTGTTTAGTTATTTTAATAAATGCAATACAGTATTGTTCTTTTATTTTTCCCTCAAATACGTAATTTTTCAAATGGATCTTACCTTTCTATTATGATAGCTATAAAGCCCCAAGCCAGTGGAAGGACATCAGAATATAAACACAAAATTGTATCTAGATCATCCTGTTATACCATCTGTTGACCCCTCCCTTTCAGTATGAACCATGGTTCATGTGTCTGTTGTTCTTAGTTTTTGTTTCTGTCATCTCGGTGAGAGGACCGGTGGATGGAGTTCTGTTTAATTCCCTTTTTTGATCCTTGACTGGATCGTTTTGGATTATGGTGTTTTATTGATTGACTGTGTTTACTGTTTAGGATATCAGCTAAAAAAGACACTGACAAATCCATTACAGTAGTGTTTGTAAAATAAGTGGGTGTATTGCATGCCTGTACTCTTTGGAATACTGTAGTGCTGTACAGTGATTACAGACTTTGCTGTAGGTACAGGGGTAAGGACTGTTTATTCAGTGACCGATGTGGAGAGTGAATTAACTGGCCAGCTAGTGTCATAAATAGTTACTTGAAATATGAGAAGAGGTGAGAGGCTGACATGGATAGGGAACAGCAGGGAAGGGACTTATCTAAAGCTAGAATGGTAAACAATAGGAGTAAGAGCATTTCTAGTGTTTATGACATGTAGGATAATTGCTCTCCTTCTTTTCCCTCAAGACATTTTTTTCTTTTTCAGGTTAAATCTCCCCACACTGCCCCCTCAGCTTTAAGCCACTTGTCATTGTGATGGGGCTCTTGAACCCCTGGAATTCCTTCTCAGGTTCTAGACCAAAAAGTTATATACTGTATAATGTTATCATTAATTTGGGTTGAGTCCTCTGGAATTTTCCATGTTTGGTAAAATTACTGGTGCATTGGCAGAAAAATAAATATCATGAAAGGCTGGTGATATCTTTTTAGAGATTTTCAGGTTTTTTCTCCTTCTCTCTCTTTATTACATGATTAATAATAATTAATTAAGTACCCTGGACTCTTTGATAATCCTCCAGCACAGATGATGACACTTGGGAAAAATGTCAACAGCAATACCCATCAAAAAATTAATTGACAAATTTGGACTGCAGGAAAAGATAAGGAAGCAAAGTCCCTAGAGGTAATTCTTGGCTTGTGGATCAGTGAATGGTGTGGTCGGTGAGGTATGAGGTTGACCTCCTGTATAACTAAAACACTATGGATTAGCAGATCTTGTACAGATTTTCCACCCCATGCTCCTCTTCAGGTGGATGGGGCTCTGCTGAATGAGTCTGAAGCTTAGGTGTAACTTTTGACACGCATCATACTTTTGAGAAACATCTAATGAAAATTTCAGCCAAAAAGGACCATAAAAGAATATGTCTTAAAAGGTTCTTACTTACCTTAAATCGGGTTACTACCTAATCCAGGTTATTTAAATCATCTTTAGGATATTTAATCCTGGGATATAGGCTATGGACAACATCTACTATATTTACATTATTCACACTGAATTTGTTAGGCTACCGCCTAGGCTATTGTGGACATCGTTATCTGACAGGATTATCTAAATTAATAATAAATTGTGGAACATTTCTTTAGTTACACTTTTAAATTGAGTGATCAAAATTTCAAATTTTAGGGGTTTGCAAATAACAGAGATCATGAGAGAGCACCGACCATGTGCTCTGAAAACAAAGTCCGGTTTCCGGATTTCATACACAAAAAACATTTGTTCCACAGTTTAAACTAACAATTTTCGGTCTAGTACTTAGAGACACCCAGTTTTCAACTAGAGCTTAAAAATAAGCACTTAACTTTCGAGTTTGGATGTTTATATACTTCTTATTGGTGAAAGCAGTAAGGAGCACTGAAGCGTGGTGCGCGTAGTTTGCACTAGCAAAGGGTAATGGAGCTGGTCTCTTGCCTACCCTTTAAACAAGATGGCAGATACGCATGCGCAATAGTCACTTTTCTGCATTTTTTGATGTTGAAAAAACTGGCTTCAGCTTCGCCGAAGATAAGGGAAAATGCCCTCTTATACTCTATCACACATCATAGTGTTTTCATTATGACACAAGACCAGGCTAGAAAAATATTTCTTGGATACTAGTCTAGTCACCATGGAGCGCAAGCACACCATGGGGGGTAACTCCTTGAGGATGAAACAGCGACTAGGCTATCAAAAAACAGGAAACTAGATTATAAGGGTTTTTTCCCTGTATAGTTTATATCATTAAGTATGATTTAAATAAGCCTAGACTAGGCAGTGGCCTTCAGTAGATTAAGAGAGAACTGTTCAAGTAATCCTCTATTCTCAGTCCAAAGGTAAATCATGCTCGAAGCATTAACCTAAGCCGTATAAAACCGTAGCCTGGGTTAAATAAACAAATTAGTTTATAGCAGTTAACCTGAATGGTATGATATTAAAAAAATTTATTTCACATAGCCCTTGCAAAAGGACTAACAGTGTGTAGTAATACAGCTATATACAGGTGTCAAAATTAACCAAAATCTTAGTGTGTTTAAGCTGATATAGATATTCAACACATATAAGAATTTAGTAAATAAAATATATTACAGCTACACAATTGTAATCAAGTTAGCCTGTAATATTGATTATACTATCTATGTAACGATTACAGACAATTAGTACTAACTAGTTTCTAATAAAAACTTGTTTTATATCACTACAGGGATGCCATTATGCAGGACCCTCAGGTTAAGTGTTCTGCAGCAGATTGCTCGCTTCTCTTTCTACCAGTGGGTATGGTCCATAGCACTTGCCATGAGCATAGTCCTTGCAAAAAAACAAGGAAAATTTGGTTGGTCAACAGATTATGCAAAATTTGTAGCCTGCTCCTGGCAGCAAGTTTTCAAGACGAAACAGCTTGTTTTAAGCTGTCTTGATGGGTCCAAGGGTTCAGCAGGGGTGAGGAAGGGGAAGAGTATATCTTTCTGGCAGAACTGTGGTAGCAGATATTTAACCATTTTTCAGAACAAGATCTATGTTTGGGCCAGAACCCAGAAACATCAATCCCCAGTACCTCCCAGGTTAACCCCGCTGAGGAAGTGGAGGAATCTTTACTTGGGGTGACATCCCTATTAGTGGACATGAAGTGGACATTGCCACTGAAACAGCCTTGCTGAACCCGGAAGAATCAGGGACACAAATTTCAGGTAGTCATTAAAGAAACTTTCCAGAAGGAAATCTATCCCCATGCAGCTGTCAGATGCTGAAGAGGATCTATCCCCAAAAGAGATACTAGGATCCAGGTAACCCCGACTGAAATAACTACATTCACGGAGGGTACAGTAATTCACCCAGGACTTCTGCCCTTGGTTAACAGGCAGTTACAGTTCAGTTGTTGAAGCTCAGTCATATTGCACAAGCTCCCCCAAAAGGGATACACAGTTTGTGACATTTGATCAATTCTGTAAGGAAATTATGAGTAACATTAAAGATGTCACTGCCACAGAACGGCAATATATGAGGGACATGATACCTACTTCTGAAAAGGAAATGAGGTCAGTCCTGTAGACCCCAAAGTCAGTCCTGTAACCAAAAAGTGAGAGTGGATACAAATTCTGCCCAAACAGGGTCTGATGTTAGAATTCCGACAGGAAACAACAAAATGGCCAGCTCAAACTACAAAACTTCAGATCAAAAGATAATAGGGGCACCAATATTCACCCCTGACGATACTGATAATCCTTGGTGAGATGCCTCAATGTGCATTTTCTCTCCTTATGGCAAGTATCTAATTAATGAGAGAAAAACCATGATTGAAGTTGTACATGTAGAACTTAGAGACAGGGAAGCAATCCCTTTAATAGTATGGTGCCTTCCGCAGACATTGAGTCTACTAAAAGAAAGGTTCTCCTACCTTTGTCTGTAGCATTACAAGCTGCAGAATACACCCTTTACCAGGTCAAGGGAAGATAAGACCCAAATTGCCCGCCAAGTATCCCCAGCCTTCTGTCCCTTCACTTTTAAAATAATCATGTGAAGGCAGATTTTAAACATTTTTTAGTGATTAGAAAACAAGAAACAATGGCAGAATTAAAACCATTTTCCATGGTCATCCCAGTCTCGAATAATTCCACCAAGGAATGGGCAACGCTTCAACTTCCTTTTGAAAGGAAAAAGCCCCCTCTAAATATAGCTACTCAGCAGTTTGGGACCAGTATGAGAAGAATCTCAGAGGGAGATGGCTTCTGCAAAATTTCATGCCAGGATGTGACTCCTTAGTATTATAACCTCTACCACCTTGCTGTAGTTGCCACCAAAAGGCTTCCGGAAGATTCCAGAACAATTTTTGCTGTTGTGGCCAAAAGTCTTATTAGAGCCCTATGGGAAGCACTCTATGACTTTCTAGAATGGCGCATAAAAGCGCGAATGGAAACATTGGAGGGCAGTCACTCCCCAATTTGACTTCATATTACAGTCTAACCCCTTCTGTAAGGACCTGTTTGAGGAGTCTGTTGTGGCTCAACATAATGAGCAAGCCTGACAACAGAATTGTACATGTACGCTCTCTTTGGGAAAGGGGAATTCAGGAAACAAAAACCCAAAACTTCCCTTTACCCAACCAAAAAAAGGCTCGCTATGATAAAAACTCATATAAGCCTTCAGTCACCCCCAAAAGTTTTCCTCAAAAACAGATAGGTGGTCAGAAGGGACAACTCCCTATAAAAGGACAGCAAGGAGATCCTTTTCACAGGGTTTCAAAGACACTCCTACAGGGGAAAAGGGAAAGCAATCCCTGGAATGCCTATCAAGGGCAAAGGCAGAGGAAGAGGTGGATCCCAATAGGAATTGTATGGTTGGGGTTGGCTTTGACAACACCACAGGCAATGGAAGTCTTCCCCTTGGGGATACAGCATTATTTTCAACGGACTGGGGTGGAAAAGGTCTAGTCCCCTCCTCCTTTAAAGGGGTTCCTCTGAAAACCAGATCGCCATTTGGAAGATTACATGCAGAAGGCCCTGTTAAGGGGACCCAAAGAGAAACTTTTATATTCGCCACCAAGCACATCTCTTCAGTGTCCCTAAAAAGGATTCCTGTGAATGAAGAGTGATCCTCGACTGTTACAACCCTCAGGGTTGTTATGCAAGTTCTTAATTAATAATAGAATTGTTGTCCGAAAATGTAACTCAGTGCTAAAGGTCAGCAGAAACAAACACTCAGGAAAACTCAACAATATTTAATACTTAATAAATACAAAATTTAAATCAGCCTTGTGGGATATAATCAATACTCAGAAACCCTGGCGACAACCAGGAAGGACAAATACCGGTCCTTTGAATCCCACTGGATTCCCTAAAACTAAGAAAACTAAACCCTATCAAGGAAAGATAAATAATAAGGAGGAAATGACAATTATCAATAAATAACTTGTTTGGATCCAACACTTTTGCTGGCCAGACCAAAAAAAATTATCCTAATGCTAAATCAAAGGAAGAAGGAAGGCAGAGAAAACAAAACAAGAAAACAATTATAGTCCCTACCTATTGCCACAAAGCTAAATACTGGATACCGTATCTACAATATTATGACCCGTCAGGTGACGTTATAAAGTCACAGCAAAAACATGACAAAATATATATATATATATATATATATATATATATATATATATATATATATATATATATATATATATATATATATATATATATACAACTCAAATAATCCAGCTGCAATATAGTTTCTCTCACATCAGTGGAGGCAGCGGAGGAGAAAATTCCAGGGCCGTAATCAAATCGCCAATTCCACTATCAGTGCAGGTCATGAACACCAGAGCATCCACACATAGGGGAAGGTGATCCTATGCGAAAACCAAGGATACTTAGTCTTACCTGGTGTCAGCCTCCCTACAGATCGTTTCACGAGCTAGCAAGCTCCCAGATTGACAGCAGAAAACAGCTGATCAGAGACGCAGAAACAGTAGGCGAATCCCCATCAGTGCCGGGAGAAAGCGACGGCACCAATTCCCTGGGAATCCTCCTCAACAGGGAAAAGCAGGAAACACTCAAGTCACAGGTGACAGGAGTACCTGTGAGTCTCATATGAAGGACCCAAGTTGCGGCTCAAGGCAGGAAACACTTTCAGTCAAGGTGACAAGAGGACCTGCGAGCAGCAGTCCAAGAGAAGATCCGTAACGTGGTCCAAAAAGCTGCCAAACAATCGTCAACCAAATTCCAAAAATCAATCAGCTGCTCAAGGGACAGTATATCAGGGGAGTGCTATAGCCTGAACTAACTCGAGCTGAGCTCCGACGTCCAGACATCACTAAGGAGACGTTCATCAACACTCGTAAAAACAGAAAAACACTCGTTAAAACGATAGATCGATAATATAAACAAACGGGAAGGAGGCGCCTAACCACACTGAATAATGTTAAATTAAGCACTTTACGTTAAACACTAGAAATTACCAGACAACGGATATTAAAGTTAAAAAATAATGTAAACAAATACCCATTCAAAACAACGGCTATCTTGCCACAAAATGACTTTCTTAAAAAGTAGATATTAAACCTAGAAAAAACAAGGCTGATCTAAATTTATGTAATGCAAATAAAGAAAATAATTTAAGCTTACCTAATACCTTCCTCCCCCAAAACAAAAACAAAAATATTCCAACAGAGTAATTTTTTTTAAACTATACAAAACAACAATCCTGTAAAAAGAAAAAGATTAACACATCACTCAAAAGACAACACCAAACATATACATAAACAGGACAAAGGAAAATATTGGTCCTGAGATCTGAAATAAAATTTCTAAATACCACTACAACACATGAATCTCAAAAATCGAATTGTCACACATAGAAAACTTACCAGCCTAACCAACAGAGAAGACCAAACCAAAATAAACCAAAAGTCAAACTATTACACAAAAGGGATTTTGACAAAGGAAAAATCTATTTCTGAGGAAGGTCCCGTGTCACCCGGTGAAATTCCATTACAGCACGAATTTCTAGGTATAAAATGCTAGATATACCAGAGAAAAAGAGCTTTCAGGAAAGCTGGGGTTACTACCCCCAGTCGAGCGTCTTCTAGGAAGACGTCGGTATAAGGAAGGGTGAGTGAAATACCACTACCACGGAAACATACTCGAAAGATCTCTCCCTATCAAAACCCCCGGAACAGAGCGGTGAGCCGTTACAGCCCCTACACTCAACACCCGCCAGGACGGCGACACCAGCGCCACCTACCTCATTCCATGCTAGCACTAACCCCAGACTTGGCATGTGCAAGAAAAAGGGGGGGGAGCCATAGGTGAGTCAGGGAGGGTCACCGGGTGACACGGGACCTTCCTCAGAAATAGATTTTTCCTTTGTCAAAATCCCTTTTCTGAGTCCAGTCCCGTGTCAGCCGGTGAAATAGTGACAGAGAATCATGCCAAGGCTGCAAACTACGAGGAAACTGGGTAATCTGAAGGAAAAACATAAATCACGAAAAGCAGTTTTAATGAGGAATCTCTTACATGTGAGAAAAACACTAAACCTAAGGCACATCAAAGACTTAAGACTAGAAAGACAAGGAGGTCCCGACACGACGGGGAAGGGTTCCCCAAAACCACTTAACGTCATTAAAGTACAAAATTACACGAAATTGGATAGGTACAATGGTGTACACAATTCAAATGGCATATACAATCTTAAAACTACACACGCAAACTTAAGCTAAACACATAAGAGATCAACCAAACAGTAAGCAAAACACACAGTGTATACACACACATCTGGGGTACATGGTGCAAAATAAAAACGCCCAGTACCCCACAAGAAAAACACCATGGTAACATGTCAGATTACAGTTTCCAGTCAACAGAGACAAATTATATCAATATGAGGAGCAAGGCAGTGAGGCATAATCAACCAGGAGGACAAGCAGAGAAGCAAATGAGGCAGGCGGGCGGGGGAAAGGAGGATAAGGATATGATTGGTTAAGGTGGGGAGATGACACTTCCCACAGCTATGGTAGAAAATTTCAGGGCTTGAGCGATTTTTAAATAGTGGCGTTTAAACACTAGAATGATTTCCAACCCGTATATTTAGTCAACTCTGAGAAATCCATATTATGAAAGTAATTAATGGAAGTAGCAACTGCTCGAATATCATGAACCTTAGGAACTGAATCTGGGTTGGCTTGTTTAATAAAATACAGAATTTGTTGTCTTATACCATTCAGTGATAGAGTACCACCTTTCTCCACCCGACTTACTCTGTGGAGTTCTTAAAAGGTAAGATTTAAGTGTATGAACTGGACATAAAGACTGGTCTTGTGGAAGGGGCACCACCTTCCAAGGAGACCACCTGTCTTGTGGGTCTTCGTTTTTGGCTAAGAATTTAGGATCAGGGGAAAGGAGGACCTCTCCGAAGGGAGGAAGTTCACAAAATGATCACCCCTAGTGAGAGCTGACAGCTCTGAGATTCTAGCACCTGAGGCCAAGCTAATTAGAAATAAGGTTTTCCTTAACAGATCCTGATAAGAGCATTGAAAGTTATCTATCTCTGATGCTAACTTAAGGACGTCATTGAGAAACCACGTAACAGAATGTGGGCGTGATACGGGTCTCAGACGAGCGCATGCTCTGGGGATGGATGAAAAATAGGAATCTGTAAGGTCGATTTTAAAGCCGTAAGAAATACTTTCTTCAGGGCTGACTTGGTTGTGGTAATAGTGGCTGGAGCAAGGCCTTTTTCAAACAGTGATCTAAAGAAAGAAACTCCTACATTAGTCGTCATAACCTTTTGGCTTCAGATGCTTTTAGGAAGGAGGCTAATTTTTTGACTGCTGAATCATATTGTCTAAGAGTAGAATCTCTTTTATCTGACTCAAAAACAGAGTGTTGACAGGGTCAATGTTTGCTCCTTTTGGGCTGCGAATTTTATAAAGTCCATAAAACTAGGGCATTCTGAATTCTTGAGGAAGCTGACACAGTCTTGGTTTGTACTGTCTGGGTCAGTATGGGCTTGGGAATCCGAAGACTCCGCAATCCCAGTTCCTGAAGAAGAGGGAACCAATTGCTCTTCGGCCAGTAGGGGCTACTAGGGCTAGTTGACCTTTGAATGTCCTGAGTTTGTGTAATACTTTCAACAGTAAATTTATTGGAGGAATAGGTAAATTTTCTCCCATTTGTTCCAATCTATTGTCATTGCATCCGTGGTGTATGCCTGAGGGTCCAGGTTGGGGCCACATAACAGGGGAGCTTGAAGTTGCTTTCTGTCGCGAACAGATCCACTTGGAGACCAGGAACCTGGCGGCAAATCCATTTGAAAGATTCCGTGTCCAGGGACCACTCCGTCTCCAACGGAGCCGTTCTGGACAGGGAATCCGCCACCACGTTCCGTAACCCCGCAAGGTGGGTGGCTGACAGGTGCCAGCCGTGCTTGTTCGCCAGGGAGAAGATAGCAACCATTACTTGGTTTACTCGACCTGATTTGGAGCCGCCCCTGTTGATGCAATGAACTACCACTGCGCTGTCAATACCAACCTGATATGAATCCGGTTGGGGGGATTTTCTTTAAAGTCAGAAAGACCGCCATAGCTTCCAGGGTGTTTATATGGAACTGCTGAAACATTGTGGACCACGTTCCTTGTACTTTTGTTTTGGGAATATCCCCCCAGCCGCTTAGGGAAGCGTCTGTGTGGACAACTAGTGCCGGAGGGGGAAACTGAAGCGGAACTGACTTGGAGAGGCCCTGACTGAGGTCCAAGGCCGCAGTCTTGTTTTCAAGATTTGAGGATGGAGGAGACCTTGTCTCTGAGCTTGACATTGGCTCGACTCCGCCACACTCTGTTTATGTCTTTGAGTTTCGCTTTTAAGAGCTGGTCTGTCACTGAGGCAAATTGAAAGGACCCAAGGACCCTTTCTTGTGATCGGCGGGATGCCGATTGATTTTTGAGAAATTTTCTGGTGAGAGATGCTATCTCCTTTCTCTTGGGAGGTGGGAGGGATAACGTGTGAGCAGACAAATCCCACTGCAGGCCCAGCCACTGAAACCGGGACTCGGAGTCAGGCGGGACTTTTGTCTGTTCAGTTGAAAACCTAACGATTCTAGGAAGTTGATGACTATGGTCGTAGCCTTCTGACACTCCAGAACTGTTGGTGCCCAAATTATCCAATCGTCCAGGTGCGCTGCTAGGGATATCCCTCGGGACCGGAGTTGTTGAACTACCGTGTCCGCCAGCTTGGTGAATACCCTGGGCGCAATGTTTAGGCCGAAGGGCATGACCTTGAATGAGTAGGCTTGATTCCCGAGTCTGAAACCGAGGAACTGAGAGAAGTTCCGCGCAACCGGGACGTGATAGTAAGCGTCTGAAAGATCGATGGAGGTGGTGACGGCTCCACGCGAAGTAGAGTCCGTACCTGAGCTATTGTAAGCATGCGAAATTTGTCGCATTTTATGTAGAGATTTAGATGCGACAGATCCAGGATCACTCTTTGCTGATCTGAGTCTTTTTGGGAACTGTGAATAACCTGCCTTGAAATTTTAGGTGCCTTACTTTCTTTATTGCTCGTTTGTTGAGCAATTCTGCCACATAATCCTGTAGGATTGATGAGGGTGGTTGGTAAAACTTGTTAGGAGGAGGAGGTTCCTTGATCCAACTCCAACCCAGACCTTTGGACACTATACTGTGTGCCCAAGGGCTGAAGGTCCATTGGTCCCTGAACCAATAGAGGCGACCACCTACCTGTGTTTTCTCAGTGGGAGGGGAGTGGGTTTGTTCCCTCTACCACGTCCAGGTTTTCCCTTGGGGTGGTTTCGCCTTCCCTCTGTGAGAGGCCCTGCCTCTTCCCCCTTGCAATTCTGTTAAGGCCGTGAAAGTAACCCCGGCCCTCATAGGTGGGGTTGTAAGCTGGTGAAGTAACATACGAGGGCGCAGCAAGGGAATGAGCTGGTTGGACCAGCACATATTGTTGGGGGTGAGCTTTTTGAAGTGGAGGGCTGTGCCACTGCCGAGACTGGGGCGGCTTGAACTACCGTCTGCTGGTGGGGCCTTTTATGTCTCCTAAAACGTTTGCCTCCTCTCGTCTGGGGACCGCCAGATTCAGGGGTCTTGCGTTTGTAGGTGGGGATGCCCCAGCGAGAGCGCAGACTCTGGTTGGCCCTTGTAGCCTCTGACATAACGTTCGTAACCTCTTCTTCTGGGAAGAGTTAGGTCCCCAGATCGAGCTCTTTAACGAGCTTGTTAGGCTCGTGACGGATAGAAGCGTTTGCGAAGACGAACTTCCTACATTCCAGTCTGGCCATGATGAATTCAAATAGGTCAGACTGAAAGCCAGCTAGCAGGGACTTAGCTTAGACCTGGAAAAAGGGCTCGTCTGCGCAGGAGACGGGAGTGACTTCTGTGAGGCAGACGGAGTTCAGGGACCGGGCTAGCTTAGTCCGGGCATCAAACTCCGCCTTTAGCAAAGATTCCGGCAGCTTGGGGAGTTCCTCGCTAAACTGTGAGGAAGCACAGAGGGGGGTCTAATTTGCCGACCGTGAAGGTGGACGGAGCATCCATCCAGAACTCGTCACTTCCGGGAACACCAGGAAGTGGGGTCTGTTTCCCTTAGCAGTGGTAACGGATTACCGTCAAAGCACGCTCGGGCCGTAGCCAGAGCGACTTTGTTTAAACAGGGTGGGCAAGTTGTCTCCCAGGGCAAACATAGTAAAGCTGCCCTTGAAAGGAGTCAACTTTGTGTTGTCTGCCTGCCACTCCGTCAGAGTGCGCAGGAGAGCGACTGAGCTTGGTCCCTGGGGATGATGACAGTCTCCCTGGGAACCTTATCCAACGTATCCAAGCTTCCTCTGTCAACCTTACGAAACCTGGATACGGGGGCAAAAGATCGGCGGGGAAGAACTCCAACTCCTCCAACCGTCTCGTGCCAAGACCTTCAATGGTCAGTTTGCCATCATGTTGGATGGCCCGGAGGGCGAAACGCCAAGGGTTGCCAGGATCGAAAGGCGGGAGTTCCGCCGTATCAGGAATGACATACTGGGGTTCAGCTGGGGGTGGGTTCTTTATTCCCGCCAGCATGTTGTCATAAGCGGCAAACTTCTCCGAGATCTTATTGTCGTATGTGGCAAACTTTTCGGACATTTGATTAAACTTGTCATTGAAGTCCTCGGAGAACCTTTGGAACATTTCTTTGCGCAAAGGTCTCCCGCGTCAAAAGCAGGTTGGCGAGGAGGGCTTGATCTTGATGCCCTCTTACTCGCTCCTTTGCCGGAGGAACTAGACTTGCTCCCAGAGGCTACAGGTGCTGAGACCTTAGCCTTCGACGGGGAAAGGCGATGCTTTCTTGGAGGACGAGGACTTATAGCCCTTCACCTTCCATGAAGTCTTCAACTTCAACTTGGGGATAGCTGATGGAGCCCTATCACCCAAGGAGGAAGACTTCCAAAACCTGAAAAAGAAGACAATGAAGAAGCTGGGAATCAAAAAGGGGCCGCCTCAACTACCTCACCTACCTCACTACTTACCCCCTGGTCCTGTTCAATAGCCATTGGTTCCAGGTCTAAGTTCAAGGCGGCGACGTCCTCTGACACTTCTGAATAAAGAATATCCACTTGGGGTGGCTGGGTCGCATCCCGGATCTGCTGGATGATGGGGTGGCAAGATCTTCTGGCACTGCGGCCGCCACCACGTGCGCGCGGGTAGAGCAGGTCCAACTCAACTGCGTCGAGGACGTAGGGCTTCCCCGGACGGAACATTCCTTCCAAACCCAGCCACCCAGGCCCGGAGGGATTCCAAGGCAGACTTCTTGGAGGACTCGTCCGCCTGAAAGAAAACCAAGAATTAGCTAAGGGTGAAAAAACAGTCCGGAAACCACATAAACAAAATTCAAAATGAGGAGCATAAAACGGAGGAAGATTGTCACTTACCGACTCATCCTGGATGGTTGCGCACAGAGCAAACAAACCTCACAACCATCGGGTGCCAGACTACCAGGTCGTCAAGTCGGACCGCACAACCAGCGTGGGTCCGCATACTACGTGACCGTAAGGTTGTTGCAGTGACGCAGTACACCCGGCTCTTCACAGCGAACAGTCTGTAAGTGGAAAATACATGAACCTACCACTCTAAGCGATCTAAGGCTGGCAAGGCCGGGAATTTCAACTGCAACCGGAATACTCCGGTGGAGAAGAAATACCTTTTAATAAACTAGGCCAATAAGCTCTAAAATACTCAGAGTGGAAGGCAAGACTACCAGACCCGAATACTCCGGGAATGGAAGGAACGAGACAACAGGAACTCACCACAAGGGCTGCCTGTAATTTTAACGGCGGAACCCCGGCGTAGAACCGGACTCATGTATAAAACTAAAGGAGAGTACTCGAAGATAACAAAAATATCTATATTTAAATAATTCATATCATAATAAATAAACTAATGATGGTAAACAGAAATACTCCGGAGACCGGAGGGATCCGCTCCCCCTTATATAAATAAATAAATCCTTCTTCACTACTACCCCGCCAGAGAAACAAGGTGGGCCAGATGCTCGTGTATTTTAACGTAAACCGGAGCAAAAATAATAACCCAGCCAGAGTAGCCCGGCGGGGGGGAGGAAAGCGGGATAAAGTGTTCGAACACGTTCGAGCTACGAGTGAACGAATCACTAACCCCAACACAGCGATGCTAGGGGACTGGATGGGAGGGAGCGAATCCCTCTACCAAATAGAGAAGTCCCTGAACTCGGAGAAAACGCCATCTAGCGTCACCCGCACGAGTAGAGCAAAGCTGGAGGGGGGGGGGTGGAGTAGGGGAGAATGGTAGGCTACGAAACAGGAGACGGGGGAAAACTATAACCCGCTCAACTGCACTACACCACTCCAAGAATGAACTGGGAACTGTGATAGGAGGGTGGCCTACTACTAGGAAAGGGGGAGCGACCAAGCCTCGATGCCCGACTCCTGCCTAGGCACAGCCTAATAGGGACCTAACCTAGCATAGGTTAGAAAAAAGGGCAGGAGTGCGGAGGGGAGGAGGAACCAACAAGGAGAGAAATTTTGTGCCGAGAACCAACCGGGATCGAGAGAGGGGGCAAGAAGGCGAATAGCCTAGAGGAACACATCCAAAGAACTCTATTCCCCTAATGGGAAGGAAGAGAACTAAGGGCTCACTCTGCCCACCAAAAAACGACCCCGGAGGAAACAGCAACAAAATTCTCTCAACCTGATGGACTTCCACACCAGGCAAGGGGATGGAAGCAAACAACCCTACTCCACTCAAAAACCATCACACCAAAATATGAAATAAAATGTGCTCAATAGGGTGCGTAGCCTACCTCGAGGCAACGGTTAGATCTAAGGCTGCCACCACCACAAAGGAAATAAAGATAAAAAATAAAATAACCGAGAGCACTATCGCCAAGAAAAAATAATAATAGCCTAATACAGACTAAAATAAAAAGGAACCCAACCTGGAGGGGGAACCTGGACGGGCATCACCTCAAAAGGGCCTTTAGGCCAATATGTTTAGAAGTGCTAAATTATCAAAAGGGGGGTGCCACCGCAGGAAACCCGCCAGGAGGAGAACTAGGGGCAAAAAATATATATAACTATAACGACAATGAGACAACTCCAACAGCAGGAAACTGATGGGGTCGCCTCGTGGTCGACATGGCTGGCGGGGGACGCCGTGGCGTCATACTAAGATCTCAAAATATATATAAAAATGAGACCAAAACAGCCAAATAACAAACAAAAAACCCCATAACATAGTACTTAACTTGGAGATAGTAAAGCTGCTCGATGACATGATGAAAATTGGGAAAAATTCCACAAAAAGGCACGAGCACACAAAAACGAAAGATAATTATCACGTGCTAGAAAATGGAATGAGGTAGGTGGCGCTGGTGTCGCCGTCCTGGCGGGTGTTGAGTGTAGGGGCTGTAACGGCTCACCGCTCTGTTCCGGGGTTTTGATAGGAGAGATCTTTCGAGTATGTTTCCGTGGTAGTGATATTTCACTCACCCTTCCTTATACCGACGTCTTCCTAGAAGACGCTCGACTGGGGGTAGTAACCCCAGCTTTCCTGAAAGCTCTTTTTCTCTGGTATATCTAGCATTTTATACCTAGAAATTCGTGCTGTAATGGAATTTCACCGGCTGACACGGGACTGGACTCAGAAAATAGTTATCACCAGAGACACTGATTGTCTTCAATTCAGCCAATAACACTGAATTTACACTTAACAAACCCTACCATATTGGCCTACCTGTGGTAACCGCCCGTATTTAGGTCACTACAGGTTATATACAAAATAATAGTGTCTCCTGTTCAGAACAAATCATCAAAAGTTACTAGAATTTCGAAACCTTGCTCAGAATACCACAAATCTTAAACTAAGGATACATTCATACCCATTCACACACCTTTTTAAGCTACCGTTTACAAACCAAAGTTTTTATGCAAACCCATTGGAGAAGCGAGCAGGGCGAGGTACAAGGGAGGCCAGAGGTGAACAACCTTAAATTCTAGAAAGAGCATCTGGAATTTTATTTTCAGTTCCCTTCACATGCTTAATCACCAGCGTGAATTCCTGTAGTTGAAGAGCCCAACGTAAAATCCTCTGGTTGGCTCCTTTCATACGCTCTATGAAAATCAGTGGGTTATGGTCTGTCCAAATTTCTATGGGGAAAGAAAAATTAGTTACGTATGGCTTAAAATGCAAAAGAGTACGGACCAAGGCAAGGGCCTCCTTTTCTATGGTGGAATACCTTTTCTCAGCAGCCAGTAATTTTCGACTATAATATGATATGGGGTGAACTTCTGCCTTGTTCCTTTGAACGAGGATACCCCCAATACCTATGTCACTGGCATCCACTGCAATAATAAAAGGTCTCTGGAAATTAGGAGAAGTCAATATTGGATTAGATACTAACACTAACTTAAGTTTAATAAATGCTTCCTCACATTGAGGAGACCACACAAACCTCTGCCCTTTCTCTAACAATTTGGTAAGGGGCTGAGCAAGATCTGAGAAATTTCGCACGAATCTACGATAATAGCCAGTCATTCCCAGGACTCGCTGAACTTCTCTGACACTGCACGGCCTCTTTAAATTTATAATAGCCTCGAGGTTGGCTTGCTTAGGTGCCA
Organism: Macrobrachium rosenbergii; assembly: GCF_040412425.1. Taxonomy (NCBI): domain Eukaryota; kingdom Metazoa; phylum Arthropoda; class Malacostraca; order Decapoda; family Palaemonidae; genus Macrobrachium; species Macrobrachium rosenbergii. The sequence goes on along the minus strand of NC_089748.1, from coordinate 86,815,697 downwards.
CCTGACCTAAACCCACTTCGTGACCCAAATAGCACACCTTTGCTTTGCCAAACTCACACTTGGCGAGATTCACAACAAGACCGGCAACCCTGATGGGGCTTCAAACACTTTCCTTAACATGTAACATATGTGTCCGCCAGTCATTGCTGTGAACTACCAAGTCATCTATATAGATTTCTGTACCTTCCAAACCACAAATGATGCGGTTCATAAGTCGTTGGAAGGTACATGCAGTGTTTTTCATCCCAAAGGGCATTACCTTACACTCGTAAAGCCCGAAGGGTGACAAATGCAGAAATCTCTCATGCTCGATCAGACAAGGGAACCTGCCAATATCCTTTCAATAAATCCAATTTTGTAATAAACTTAGCGGCCCCTATCTGATCGAGACAGTCATCTATCCGAGACAAAGGAAAAGAGTCATTCTTAGTGTGTGCATTAACCTTCGATAGTCCACACACATCGGAACTTCCGTCAGGCTTCTTAACGAGGACTATCGGGGGCTCCATGGACTAACAGAAGGTTGGATGAGATCGTGCTCCAGCATATATTTAATCTCCTTGTCAACTATATCCCTCTAAACGGGATTCAGCCGATAAGGACTCTGTTTTACAGGAGAAGCACTTCCCACGTCTACATCATGCTGAAGAAAACTAGTTCAACCTGGAGAATTCTGAAATAAATCTGGAAAAGAAGAAATTAAGTTAATTATATCCCTCCTTTGAGTAATCTCCAGATGCTCCAGCCCTTCCTTCAAAACCTCTAATTTTTGGATATTATAAAAAAGAGCATCAGATGACACCTGACAAATTAAATCCTCTGAATCCTCTAAAGGTGGTTCCATAACCTCAGCCACAGGCTCATAAACAATAGCAAGAGGATCTTGTCTATTTGAAGTATATTGTGTTAATCTATTTATATGGAACATCCGACACTTTCGTTTGGTCCCAGGAGCCTCTATTTCATAATTTACCTCAGACAACTTCCTCAACACCTTCCAAGGGCCCTTATATCTTGGTTCAAGGAAATTGTCCAAGTCAGTACTCAAAACTAAAACTAATTCTCCGGGCTCAAATGACCATGCTTTAGATTTCCTGTCAAAATTTAACTTCATAGCAGCCTGAGAAGAAACCAAATTTTCTCAGGCAAATTTCCAGGCTCTAGATAATTTTTTTCTCAAGTCCTCCACAAACTCTTCCACTTCGCATCTCCTCGTCGACCAGTCTCGAGCTTTCATGAAAAATTTCTAAAGCACCACGTACTTTGTGCCCAAAGACCAGTTCGAAGGGAGCTACACCAGTGGAAGAATTTGGGTGATTTCTCAGAGCAAAGAGAGCAAAGGGAAGCCCTTTATCCCATTCCTCCCCTTGTTCATAACAGTATTTTTCAAAATAGATTTAAGGGTCTGGTAGAACCTTTCCACCACCCCCTGACTCTCCGGATGGTAAGGTACATTGGTATTGTGCCGAATGGCCAGTTCAGCACACTTGCCCTTAAATACCTTACTTGTAAAATTTGTACCGCAATCGGTTTGAATAATACGAGGGAGACCATACCTGGAAAAGAGTTCAGTTAATTTGTCAAACACTGCCTTAGAAGTTATCCTTCGCATCGGGAAGGCCTCAGGGAATCGAGATGCTCTATCCATAATTGTCAAGAGATGGGTAAATCCAGACTTAGTTTTAGGCAAAGGCCCAACCACATCAATTACTAATTCTACAAATGGCTCACCGATCACGGGAATTGGATTTAAGGGGGCTTTAGGAATAATTTGATTGGGTTTTCCCATCACCTGACAAGTCTCACATTCGTTAACAAACTGTTTCACAGATGATTTTAATCCCGGCTACCAAAAACATTTTGCCAACTTTCGAAAAGTTTTCCATACACTGAAGTGGCCGGAAAAAGAATCATCATGAGAAAGACTCAAAATAGACTTCCAAATTGAGATGGGACAACAATTTGTTCAATATGAGACGTTTTGCTCAGGTCATCAGTAGAGGGGCGACTAATCCGGTATAATAAACCATTAGTTACACAAAACCTGGTTTAGTCAAATCCATTACAGTGTCACCTAAATCAAAACTAAATTCTTTTTTCTGAGCTTCAATAAATGACAACCTGTCCCAATCAAGTCTCAAAACATTACTAACTACACTACTACTACTGTCTAAAGACCCGGGCCTCTCTAAGTCTACTTCTAAACTACTTAAGATTAAATCATCGTCATTATCAATTAAATTTGCAGCCTTGGCTGCTGCACGGGTTGTTACTGCAACCGGACAGGTGTGCACAGACAATATTGGGAACAACTCCTGTCCTTTACTATTTAACATATCATTACCCAAAATGCCGTCAATGCTGGGGATAGGGAGACTCTCAACAACCGCCAACTCTGTCACCTTATCATAACCAGGGAAAGACAATCTGACCTCCACTAATGGAGCCGAAACAACCATGTTCGGGAACCCTCCCAGAACAACAAAATTCCCTGAATATTCAACTAAATCTTTCAAAGTTTCTTTCAAAACCAGGGACCTGGCTGACCCTGTGTCCCTCAAAATTTCACACCAATTGTTTTAGAGTTGGACATTAATTTACCAGGCCAAATATACTTATCATAAAGGAGTCACGACTCCTTTCTGCCAGAAGACAGGCTACCTCTACTACTACTATCACTACTGCTAGTAGTAATCGGAATCTTTTCAATCTTGAGATTACTGGCAACAGGGTTACGAGTAGATATTAACGACACAGGATTATTATTATTCCTTTGGAGGTACCTTCTTCTGGCATTACACTGTGCCTGATAATGTCCCTGCTTATTACACCAGTAGCAGGTCTCCCTACCTCTATTATTCATATTACCTGGGCCAGAACTAAACCTGTTTTCCTTGGAAAAGACACGAGTGTCTTGTCCACTCGAGACTTTTCCCTGGTTACTATCAGGCCTATGATTTCTAACTAATGGATTACCCTGGCCACGATTATTCGCAAAAGTACCTGATTTCCTCTGAAAATCATTTGGCCTAGCAGATTGAAAATTCATATCCTTACTCCCAAAATTACCCGACCCAGTTCGATGGGTCAGTACAAACTCATCGGCAATTTGGGCAGTCTTACCTAAAGTAACAGCTTTTACCTCTTCCAGATATACCTTCAATTCTTTGCTGCATCCCCTCTTGAATTCTTCAAGAAGCATGAGTTCCCTCAAAGAGGAGCAAGAGACCACCTGGCGGCTTTTTAACCAATCATCAAACTGCTCCTCTTTAATCATAGCAAATTCGACATAAGTAAGGGAGGACTGCTTTGTAAAATTTCTGAACTTAAGGCGATAGGCCTCAGGGACCAGATCATATGCCTTGAGGACTAGTGCCTTAACCTTATGATAATCACGAGCTATTCCTTCTTCCAAGGCATTATACACTCGAATTGCCTTGCCCACCAACCTACATTGAATTAATACTGTCCACATTTCTGGTGGCCAAGACAACCGGGTGGCAACACGTTCGAATGCCTTGAAAAATTCTGGGACATTCAACTCATCGAACACTGGTACTAATTTCAAGGCTGCACCTATAGTAAATTTATCCTGCAAGTTGCCTCGAGGTGTACTAAAATGATTAGTGGTACCCTGCAGCCTAGCTATTTCTAAATCAATATTGGCCATCTCCAATTCATGCCGCCTCGCCCTCTCGTTCTCCTCAAATTCTAGCTTCCTCAATTCTATGTGGTTACAAATCAAATTAAATTCATTGTCCTCCTTGGACTCCACCAAAGGGCGAACAGGAGCCAGAGGATTTTCTGGCACAGGGTTTTCTACAGTTGTAAAAGGGTTAGTGGAAATATTTTGTTTCAGAGGCAAATTAGCGTGGCCCTCATAAATAGTTCCTGTCCTCAAATAAAGTTAGACCTACATTGACACTTATTCCATCCTCATCATCAATCTCTCCCTCAAACATACTACTCTCATGCTCTGAGTCACTACCACCTACTATATCACTTTCCTTAACCAAATTTTCAGCCTCAGCCAGACCTTGAACAATTTTACTTTTAACAGCTACCAACAACTGATTTTTAGTATCCGCTGCCCTCAGTGGAATACCCAACCACCGGGCACAACTTACCAAATAATTTTTACTCAATACTGGCAGATGTTTTATACAGTCAGCCGACCCTAAAAACTCTGCTGGGTCAAACACAAAATCCTCCATTGTACCGAAACTAGCAGGGGAGAAAGGTAATAACCACAGCAAAAGAAAATATTGTTAAATTAACCAAGTGCCGTCCGACAAACCAAAACACTGAGTACACCTGAGAACAATCCTGTCACGGTCGCCAAATTGTTACAACCCTCAGGGTTGTTATGCAAGTTCTTAATTAATAATAGAATTGTTGTCAGTAAATGTAACTCCGTGCTAAAGGTCAGCGGAAACAAACACTCAGGAAAACTCAACAGTATTTAATACTTAATAAATACAAAATTTAAATCAACCTTGTGGGATATAATCAATACTCAGAAACCCTGGCAACAACCAGGAAGGACAAATACCAGTCCTTCGAATCCCACTGGATTCCCAAAAACTAAGAAAACTAAACCCTATCAAGGAAAGAGAAATAATAAGGAGGAAATGACAATTATCAATAAATAACTTGTTTGGATCCAACACTTTTGCTGGCCAGACCAAAAAAAAAACTATCCTAATGCTAAATCAAAGGAAGAAGGAAGGCAGAGAAAACAAAACAAGAAAACAATTATAGTCCCTACCTATTGCCACAAAGCTAAATAAATGATACCGTATCTACAATATTATGACCCGTCAGGTGACGTTATAAAGTCACAGCAAAAACATGACAAAATATACATATATATATATACTCAAATAATCCAACTGCAATATAGTTTCTCTCACATCAGTGGAGGCAGCGGAGGAGAAAATTCCAGGGCCGTAATCAAATCGCCAATTCCGCTATCAGTGCAGGTCTTGAACACCAGAGCATCCACACAAAGGGGAAGGTGATCCTATGCGAAAACCAAGGATACTTAGTCTTACCTGGTGTCAGCCTCCCTACAGATCGTTTCACGAGCTAGCAAGCTCCCAGATTGACAGCAGAAAACAGCTGATCAGAGACGCAGAAACAGCAGGCGAATCCCCATCAGTGCCGGGAGAAAGCGACGGCACCAATTCCCTGGGAATCCTCCTCAACAGGGAAAAGCAGGAAACACTCAAGTCACAGGTGACAGGAGTACCTGTGAGTCTCATATGAAGGACCCAAGTTGCGGCTCAAGGCAGGAAACACTCGAGTCGCAGGTGACAAGAGGACCTGCAAGCAGCAGTCCAAGAGAAGATCCGTAACGTGGTCCAAAAAGCTGCCAAACAATCGTCAACCAAATTCCAAAAATCAATCAGCTGCTCAAGGGACAGTATATCAGGGGAGTGCTATAGCCTGAACTAACTCGAGCTGAGCTCCGACGTCCAGACATCACTAAGGAGACGTTCATCAACACTTTCGTAAAAACAGAAAAACACTCGTTAAAACGATAGTTCGATAATTTAAACAAGCGGGAAGGAGGCGCCTAACCACACTGAATAATGTTAAATTAAGCACTTTACGTTAAGCACTAGAAATTACCAGGCAACGGATATTAAAGTTCAAAAATAATGTAAACAAATACCCATTCAAAACAACAGCTATCTTGCCACAAAATGACTTTCTTAAAAAGTAGATATTAAACCTAGAAAAAACAAGGCTGATCTAAATTTATGTAATGCAAATAAAGAAAATAATTTAAGCTTACCTAATATCGACCAATCAACATTGAACAAGCACATTGTTTGCCAAAAGTTTTGGATGACTACCGTTGCCCAAGTACTTTCAATCGATTATGCCACAAGGGACCTGGACAGCTTCTATAGATCTGAAAGACGTATACTGGCACATCCCTATCGCCTTTCCCTTCCGCCCCTTCCTAGGGTTCCAGATAGGGAAGGATATGTACAGATTCGAAGTCATGCCCTTTGGGCTAAACATTACACCAAGAATTTTTACAAAATTAGTAATGGTAGTTGTTCAAGAACTGAGACAAGAAGGAATGCAACTAATAGCCTACCTAGATGATTAGTTAGTCTGAGGACCTACAAGAAAAGAGTGTGTGAGAAATCTGAGTAATAGTCAACAGACTCCAGTCAAAAGTTTTTCTAATAAATAGAAAAAAATCCTGCCTCACTCCCAGCAGACATTTTCAGAGGCTGGGGCTTTGTTGGGATACTCTTCACAGCCAGTTGTCTGTCCCTATCAATACTCAAAACAGAATGGGGCAAGACCTCAAAGCATTTTTTGCACCACTCAGAGTTTCTAAAAGGCAATTAGAATGTACGATGGGCCTGCTGCAGTTTGCGTCAGTAATAGATCTAATACAGTACTCAGGTTGCAACTAAAAAACGTGAACAAATTCTGGCTATCGCTTGCAAGAAAAAAAGATGCAAGACCAGCCTCATCAAAAGATTAAAAAACTTGGGGAGATACTTCGGCCTTGGACCCATGAGTCTATGGCGAAACAGGTCACCCTGACTCCTCCTCTGTATAAGTGACAATACATACAGATGCCTCGTTGACAGGTTGGGTAGGACATTGGGAGGAGCATCAGGTGGCAGGGAGGTGGTCAGCTACTCTGAGGAATTGTCATATCATTTTCCTGGAGCTGATTGCTGTCATTTTGTCTCTCAAAAAACTCAAACCTCAAAAAGAGACACATTTTGTTGGTTCTAGACAACATAACTGCAATATCCCACATCAAGAGGTTGGGATCATATTCACCTCCTCTCAATATGCTAGTGCTAACCATCCTTCGGGTGGTGCAAGCAAGGAGGTGGCACTTGTCTGCAATTCATCTCACAACTGGAAATGGACCTGTTTGCCACATACGAGAATCACAAACTTCCTGTGTATGTGTCTGCAAACTTGGACAGTCAAGCAAGAGATGCCTTCCTACAAGACTGGAACAAATGGAAGACAATATACCTTTTTCCTCCATTGTCCCAGATTTCGAAGGTTTTGAGCAAGCCTCCAGCCTTCAAAGGAACAGCTTACTTAACAGCCTCAAATTGGCCAAACAGGCATTGGTTCCTGTTACTCCAACAATGGGCGAAGAGATCAATTCCACTACTGTCCGCAGTTCTATCCCAGACAGTAGGAGGGAAAGTTATCTACACATCCTCCTTTCTGAGCTGAGACCTTGATGTGTGGATTTTTAAAATATTGTCTACCGTGAAAATTACTAGCCCAACATTGCTAGGTACCTAGTGCAAAAACTACGGACATCATCTATCCGACAATGCCAGTCTGTATGGAAGATATGGTTAGGTTATGTCCATGCTAAGAACCCAGTTGAGATCCCAAAGGCAACACTTGTAAATTTTCTCATGTACCTTTTTGAAATGAAACGCCTTGCTGTTACAACAATCATGACATACACGGCAGCATTAACAGAACGTTGCTTTATGGTTTTGGTATTGACTCTAGAAATTGTCACTTCCCTTCTGCGGTCTTTTGCACTACAAAGACCCTCTCCCAAAAGGCTTCCAATTACTGGCAGTCCCCAGTTATTGGCGGCCTCAGTTATCAGCGACCCGGTTTTTCAGCGCTTGTCTACCGACGAAAATCGGCAATTTTCGGCGCTGATTTCTGCTTATTGGTGCCGATGCTTACCTAACAGAGGCGCCAATAACTGAAAAGCGCCGAAAATCGCAGATTTTCGGTTAAGGTGCTTAGACTCCCATCAACCAATTCAGTGGATACTGTACAACCACAACTCACATGCGGCAAAAGGCGATCTTCTTGATTGCTCTAGCATCATGAGCTTGTATTAGTGAACTGGGCTCTCTTAGACAGGGGCGTCATGCAAACAGCTGACAATCAGCTATTATTGTCCCCTGGCCCATCATTCCTGGCCAAGAATGAGAATCCTTTAAGAAGGAAACATCTTATTTTGATAAGAAAACTCTATTTAGCAGACAAGACATTATGCCTGGTTCTGGCACTTTAGTTTTGCCTAGAGGTCATGGCAAACACCCCAGATGGTCCGATTTTCCTACACCCTAGCTCAAACAAACCACTCTCTCTACAAGGGCCAAGAATAATTTTAGTTCCCTTATTAAAAAGGCAAATTGATATTCCTTTCTTAGGTCACATGATATTAGGAAAGTAAGTACATTGTTGGCCTTCTTCAGAAATGTTTCTTTTGAAGAAATCTCCGAATGTACAGGGTGGTCATCAGAGACAGTATTATTAAAAAATTGCCACAAGCTTGAACAAATTTGACTACACTGTGTATCAGTAGGTGGTATGGTTAGCCCTAAACCCATAGGTGCTACAGCCGAAAACCAGGGGTCTTCCTGACTGGTGGGTATGCTAATTATAAGTTACCGTAGAACTATATCCTAAAACATAAGTTCGTGTTTAGTGTCTAGTCCTTTGTTACCAAAACCTAAGGGTATTTGGAATAAACAGTGGGGCTTGAAACTTATGGCTTGACCTGTGACCAGAAATGTTTTTTCTCTGGGTTGTTTGGATTAAAATTTGAGAGCTTAAGCTATTTCATCACCTGCCAGTTTCCTTTTAAAGCTCTTGGAGGACGAAACAAGCGACTATGCTATCAAAAAACAGTTGTTGATGTAGGAGAAACCTATTTTTGGTAGTCGTTGTTGAGTTCTGAAAACCCACCCACTTCCCTGATGAAAAGGCATGGGATTTGGGTGAGGGATCATCCTGCATTGATCAACTGAAAGTAATGGCTTTCTTGACATCTTGCCAGTATGTTTCTCAACAATATGGCAGACTGTGCATGCACTATAATCACTTCCTCTTCTGGCAGGTTTGGCAAAGGAAATATCCTGGGTACAGCTTCGCTGCAAGATAAGGGAAGGAGCCCTCTTATCTTTAAGTCCATTACATACTCCATCACGTGTTATAGTGTTTATCATTATCACAGTACCTGGCCAAGAGACTGACTTAAAGAGAATTTTTTTATATTAGTTGGTTACCATGGAAGGTAACTCCTTGAGGACTCAACAGCAACTACCAAAAATAGGTTTTCGTACATCAAAACCTGTTTTTTTCTCTTGTACGCAAAACACAGTATGGTGGGTTACACAAACAATGGTTTTCATTTTCCCCAGACACTGTACAATGCATCATATTGTACATAGAAATAAGTAAAACCCTTTTTTCCTCTTGTACGCAACACACACAATTCGATTGGTTACATAAACAATTTTTTTTTTATTTTCCCAAAACACTGTAAAATAAACAGATAAGACAGTAACAGTCTCTCTACGTACCTCTTCTGCTGTATGTGTGTGTTTCTTAAGGCAGTACATCATGTATTGGGTTTGTTTTTTGCCTGATTTACTGTACAGTATTTCATTACAAGTTTAGTTGACTCTGAGTATGATTATCACATATAACAGTACAAAAGAGAATATTTTATAACTGTTGATGTTTCTTCTCTAATTGAAAATATTTAAAATGCAAATTTGGAGATGTTGGCAACAAGTTGTCTTATTAAATACTTGTCTCCATACCATCAACCGAAGCAAAGGAGTGTGTGCATATGTACTGTATATGCACACGCTAGAGATATCAAATGAGTTTCTCTCTTCTGGGTAGTAAATTTGATTATTTTTTTTTCTTTTATACCATGAAAATAAAAATGAGAACAGTGTAGCATAAAATAAAATATAAAAGGGAAGGAGTGAGTGTGGTATAGGCTTTAATGTGTGTGATACCTCAGTTGTTGTTCTCTCTCTCTCTCTCTCTCTCTCTCTCTCTCTCTCTCTCTCTCTCTCTCTCTCTCTCTCTCTCTCTCTCTCTCTCTCTCTCTCTCTCAGTTTCATTGGCCTGTTTCAGGTTTCCTCCTTGTGGCAGAGGTATAACGAATGCCTTCCCTCTGTTAGCCATACCTTGGGCATGCCTTGTGACTCTCCCCTTTCTAGAGGTACTGGAAAATGAGGTTTGTCAGGAAGAGGAAGTGGGTTGTGCCCATTGTCTCCTTCCTCTGATCAACTTGGTGTTGAGTAATGGGCAGGTTGGTGCAAGGGCACTGAAAGATTTGTCCAGAAGAATTAAGCAAAGTTCAGGTAGACAGGATGCAGGTGTTTTAGTCAAAGAGCAGAGTGCTTGCTGAAGGTGGGAGTCTTTTCTCTTAGTCCTTCTAGGAGGCCACAAACTCCCAGTAATCCCTATCTGGGATCTCCTCTGTTTCAGCTAAAGACACTTTGGTGACACCATTCTTTTCCTCTTTAGTGGTGATTGCTCTTGCTCTTTGTGTTTGTCTCTCAGGCTTACTGGTTATGCTAACATACCTTCATGTCAGTTGTCCAATGTTTGGAAGGTTTCTTCTTGTATTAGGGACATTAGTTACAACTACTCATTCCCTTTGGTCTCCTCTTTCTTCCTTTTCACACATGCACTTAAGACACAATTTGTTGCGCTGTAAGCCTGCTCATTCTCCAAGGGGAAAAAAGATATCTGGTTTCTCATTCTAGAGTGCGGTTGCCTGTGGCACCCTGCCTGCACCAGTTGTCACACTACTACTATTCACCTCACACTTCATTCTGCAAGTCTTGAGCCCCATATTTTACCCCTAGGCCTTCTTCTAGGCATTCAGGGCAGTTTCAAGTGTCTTGTTCAACTTCAAGATCTCCTGGATTTTGACAGGTTTCACATCGGGGATTTAGGACCTCAGGCTTGGTTGTGGTGTTCTCAGTCCCATCTTTAAGCCAGCTTTCAACTTCTTTGCCAGGGGGGTTAGATGATCATTTGCCTCAAGGGACTTCAATCCCAGTGACATAAAATTTTGATCAGCAGCCAAGTTTTTCATTGTCAGCTACTCGTGTTTTCAGCACTGCTGCTCACTGCTGAGTCCCCTGTTCAGGAGTGCACCTTCAAGAGAGAGCCCTTGCTTTCTGGTGCCAGTATTGGTGTGGTGCTAGAAGTTCAACAGCACAGTGAAGTCAACTCTTCTCCTTCTGTGGAGCAAGTTTTTGCTTTGAAGTTTTTCTTTTTGAAGACAAAAAGTCTTGTGTTGCAAGGTGTTGGGAGCCCTGCTGCCACCACTCCCACACTTATCATGGTGTCTTCAGTGCATCACCAGGCCCCCAAGTTGGGCTGTTATGGGGAAGAAGAACATGTTACTTGTGCTTTTCAGAAGCTTTGTCATCTCTGTGCAGCTAAGTTTCCTGATTTTTTTTTTAGGCTTCAGTAGTCCAGGACTCCAGGTCATTAGGGCAGCCAGGTTGGAGCCCTTTTTCCCACCACCCTTTTTAAATGTAGGAATTAACTGTTATAATAGGGGTAAGATTCATTTATAAAAAAAAATAGTTTATTTTTTAAATACTTACTCCTCTATTATGATGAATTACTTCTCTATTATGATGAATCAAATCCCCCCAAAAAAAAAAAGTTCCCAACTCATGTGAACAGAAACAAAACTGAGAATAGTAGAGACATGAACTTTGGTTCATCCTGAAAGGGGGTTAATAGCTGGTATAACTAGACAGAAAAGATCAAATTTTTTATGTTTATACTTTATCAACCCCCTGCTGGCATGGGACTTTATAGTCATCATAATAGAGAGGTAACTATTTAAAAAAGCAGATTTTATTTTAAAAACTTCTATTTTCAAAGAATGATGCACTTTGATGCGTTACAGATGAACTGATCAGTACAGTACATTTTGGTACACTGTATATTTGCCAATTGAAAATTAATTTATACTCTTATCTGTCAGTAAGTTAATATTTATCAGCAGTCTTAATACATTATCTTCAGTATTGTTTAACTTGAGAATTTTTCAGGATTAGTTTCATGGAATTATGTTAAGTAATATATTTCAGGCTGGATACCAGATTACTCAGAAAGACTGTCCAATTGCAAAGGATGGTTTTATAAGCTTTAATGTCCCTGTCCAAGAATATTCCATGAAATTTTACTCTCATTCTGTAAGATTAACTCAGCTTCAGCTTGAAGAAGACAGTGGGAAAAGTATTCATGATGCCAAGTCTAACAGGTAAGTTTGCATTTACAATTCATTTAAATTTGCTTAGTAATATGTGTAGAAAATTTATTTTCTTATATGTACATATATGTTGAAACTTTTGAAACTTAATTGTGCAAAAAGTAGAAGTGGAAAACTTGCATGTTTTGGAGACCTAGAGAAGATGAGTTTGGAATAGTGGAGGAGATGTTGAATTTCCTTAACAAGTAATGAGGTATCCTTTTGTAAGAAATTACACTGGCTGTGTGAAGCTGTGAGGTTAGGCAGCCAAAACCTCATAGTATAGCATTAGCATTTGAACCTAGCTCAAACATAGAATCTGAGGAGATTTCATTATGATTTGATTTAAATGAAATGGGATCCACTGATACCATCCTTGAGGACATTAGCAAATGCAAGGGAGGTGCTCAAGAGGAGTTTTTGTGAAACTCAGGGCTACTTCACTGCTTTCTAGATGTATGATGGGCAAACTGCTCATCATGTGGCCATTAGACTCCTCCAGTAATTGAAGGTCAGAAGACTGAGTCTTGGCTGCAATCTCCATGGCAAATGAGAGACTTAGAATGACAGACTTTGCCTGAAAGGGCATCAGCTCACTGATGTGCTTAGAGGAGGTGAGGGTAACCAGAAAAATAGGAAGGAGACATTCAACAAGGGCTCATAAAGGGCTGCACAGTGCTAAAATCAAGTCTCAGTTTAGAGGTTTAACTACAGCAAGTGGAGTAGACCAGGTAAAATGATAAAACAGGTTGGAAATGTGGTAATTGTTCCCAGGTCTAAACCTTATTGGGGAAGACTAAAGAGGGCAGATGATTCCTCAATGATAGAGTGAATTTCTTGATGTTCCTCTGGTAGACGAAGAAGTAGGCTATTTGAAGAACAGAGGCCTCAATCATACAAGAACCCTTCATCACCTGAATAAATGCCCACTGCTTCGATGACTGGAGTCCATAGTCAGTCCACTGTCAACCTCCTTCAGCATCTCAATCAGTATTGTTTTCTTCTCATCAAGGGCTTCAATCAGTATTGTTTTCTTCTCTTCCAGAGCTGAACAGTGACTCATAGCAGAATCTCAGCTTTCTTATGCTCATTCTGAGGTATTTTATCTTTGCAAGTGGATTGAAACAGAAATTTTTGGAGTGGAGCCATGTCCAAAGTCAAAACCAGAGTCTTTTTGGCAGCCACATCCCCAACCAAAGCCACTTGACGAAGAATACAGACAGTGGGGCCACAGAAACTTTGACCAGAACCTCTAGTAATCATTGTAATAGCTATTCTTTTTAGGGAGTTGCGGGGGAGAGAAATCTTCAATGCACATAATGTTTCTTATATACGTACACTTAGAGTTTGGTTTTGCACATGACGGCGAAACTGTAGACTACAAATCAGTGATCAGTAGGCCCAAGGGGCCAAAAGTGGACATGCTTGACATTATCTCTCTCTCTCTCTCTCTCTCTCTCTCTCTCTCTCTCTCTCTCTCTCTCTCTCTCTCTCTCTCTCTCTCTCTCTCTCTCTCTCTCTCTCTCTCTCTCTCAGGTGATTCATAGTATCCTTGGAAGAAATAACAGCCAGTTCTTGTTTATGGAGCAAGGTTCTTGAACTGCAAACTGTATTTCTTTTGGTCATTCTTCTGAGTCTGGAATTACTGTTGTTGTACAGTTGTATGAAAAAGTAACTTTGTTTTTGAAAAATTATTAATGGTAGTGTTTTCGAAAAATTATTAATGGTAGCAATGTAAGAGAAATTCAGTGATGTTATTACAGTAAATGAGTCAGTCAGTCTGTCTCCATGAATTTTTTTTATTTCAGCTGTACTCTTGTGATGTTTTTCCACTTGTGAAGTAGTTTTCCTTTTTTATAATGTAGGCCATTTTATATAACCTTTGATTTAAGGAAAAGATTTCATTTATAATTTCCAACTTTTTAGGGTGTTAGTAGATCTCAACCGAGCTGGTTTACCTTTAATGGAGCTAGTATTTGCTCCAGATTTACGAGATGGTGAGGAAGCAGCAGCACTGATTAAAGAACTTTCCCTCGTCTTAACAAGAGTTGGTACTTGCAGTTGTCGAATGGAAGGTAAGCTTAAGCAAAATACTTGTGAAAATTTTAACATATAAGGTAATATACAGTATATGCACTTAATGCTATTCCTATTACATATTCCTTTTCTTGCATTTTTGTCACTCCTACAGTATCTCTTGAAATTCATTAAGAGAATTTCAGTGTTAAATTATTAAGTACAGTTATGCCTCTGATTTTCTGGCACCCTTACTTCCAAAGACTTGCCAGATACCTTCTGAATGAGAGATTGCCTTGAAGTTGCATGGCTTCAACATAGAACATTCTGTGTTGATGCCTTGTGATGAGCTAGAAAGCGCTTGAACCAGGGGAAAAAATTATGCCAGTTTAAATCTAAATATCTCTCTTTACCTTTTTTTCACTCATTATTACTTCAGCATATTTGAAATTTTCTTGGCTTTCTTTCATCTTGTCAGCCAGCCATCCTTATTCCCTCTTCCCCGTCTTGATTATCAAGAAAACATACCATTGCTAAGAAGGGTTAATTTTTTAGGCCAAGGCCAATTGTGGAAACTGGGGTGGTCATGTGAACCACCCAATGTGAGAGGTATGAAAGCGCTAGTCATATTAATAAAACGAGATCAGAACTATCTATTGTAGGGGAGAAGACTTATGCTTAGTAAAAGTTTATATTATTTTGGTGAGAATGAATTATTAGAAGTATGTCCAAGAAATGGTTGGAGAGTACAAAGAAGCCAGAGAATCACCATGATTATCCTAAATTTTGAGGGCTGTGGCATACCCTCCTACATTATTTCTGCCGAAGCCTTTGCACTGTTATAACTGCTTTCAAGTATGGTACCTCCCTCATAATTACTGAGAATTAGAAAATAACAATCCATCCATCATGCTGAAGCTTTTATAATGTTTTAACTGCTTTAAGTATGGCCATCCACCCAGCTTTTGTAAAAACATGAAAATGTGTGGTACTTCTTCATCTCCTTATCATAGGTGAATGCACCTCTACCCCAAGCGATTCTTATTGTGTTTGGAACTCAGGCTAATGAAAAAAAGTGTCAAGATGACCAAAATGAAGGAGTAACTACATATACAATAACTAATTGAGCTTATAAGTTTAGGCTATGCCCAATCAGAGAGTTATGGTAGGTCTTTGGAAACAGACGTTATGCCTGTTTAAACCACTTAGAATTCTGGCAAGTTTGTTACACTGCCAAGAATTACCAGGAATCCATTTTAGAGCAAACATCAATTTTTTTATACGTAACTTACCAAGTAATTCCATAGCTATAAGATTCCTACCACGGCAGCGTAAAAATTCAAACTTAGCGGCGATTCAACTAGCTAACGTAGGTGTTTACCCTGCCTACTTTCAGGGTAAGAAGAGGTTCGACGTGGCGGAGAGCTCCATTCGTTTTTCTGCTGGCATTCGACCAACATCATTCGTTCCTACAGCTGAGGTGCTGAGTTTCCTCGGTTGATCCATCAGGGCACTCGCCAGGAAGATGGAGGACTGTCCACTCTTGCTGGAGGACCTAGCCTCTGACTGGTTAGCTGTGTTATCATGTGCAGACAAGGCCACCAGAGATGGTTCCCACAAGCTGTCCTCCGTCTTTGCCATGAGTGTGTTGAAGAAAAGGGAGTTGTGGTGCTCCTTCACCATGAAAGGAGTAACCATCACACAGAAGTCTGCTCTCCTCTTCACCCCTCTCGACAAGCAGTATCTCTTCCCGCAGTCCACTGCACTCGATATCTCATCAGACTTCCAAAAGAAGTCTACTCAAGACCTGCTGAAAAAGTCCACTAAACGTTTGAAGGGATCCTCTGCCAAATCCGTTTCTCCCCTCCAACTTCAGCCGTTTCGTGGAGGCAGACAGAGACTCCAGTCGAGACCCCGAGCTAATCATCATTCGAAGTCTGTCAAGAAACGTCATACAAGCCTCCTTCCAAGAGATGAAAACCCAGTCCTTTGTGCTCCTGTAGGAGCCAGACTCCACTTTTGGGAGGAGTGGAGTCGCAGAGGCATGGAGCCACGGATAGTTCAAACCCTGAAGGAGGGATACTCCATACCTTCCAAGAGGACACCTCCACTATTCAAGTCTCATGTCGCCCTGACTGCTTATTTGGAAGGCCCCAAAAGATTTTCAGCCCTTTAACAGGAAGCCGACTCCCTCCTCCTCAAGAGAGCTGTGGAAGAAGTCGAGTGTCACGAGTCAGAGGGTTCTACAACTGGCTCTTCGTAGTTCCCAAGTCATCAGGGGATGGAGTCCTGTCCTCGATGTCAGCCTCTTTGTTCTGAAGACAAAGTTCCCTATGGAAATGAGCCAGTCTGTCATATATTCCATTTGTCGGGGCGACTGGATGATTTCCCTAGACATGCAGGATGCTCACTTCCATTACCCCATACAGCCACACTCTAGGAAGTACCTCCATTTTGTCTTTCAGACCAGAGTTTTTCAGATTCTGGCCTTATGCTTCGGCCTTTCGACAGCCCCTCAGGTATTCACTCATGTTCTCACTCCTGTCTTCAAGTGGCTCCACCTTCATGTGATCAACATCTTCCTGTATTTAGACAACTGGCTCCTTCGTTTCCAGTTGAAGGAAAGGTGTATGGAGGACTTAAGGACAACTCTTCGCCTGACTCAAGAGTTGGGCATTCTCATCAATGTACAGAAGTTTGAACTGTCTCTGACTTCTCAGGTTTTGCCAGCCCCCAAAAGGATCAACTCTTTCCTTCATACAGTCTGCCAATTTCTCTCTCTCCCAGTCTGCTTGGCCAACCAGTGGATGAGTCTTTTGGGCACCTTAGCCTCCATTGAGCAGTTCGTGAAGTTGGGCATACTGCACATGAGACCTCTGCAGTTTATTCTCAAGGCCAGCTGGGACAGGAAGACCCAACGGGACTCTTACGTTTTTTCCAATACACAGGAGATCAAGACAGACCTGTGATGGTGGCTGTGCGAAGGAAGGCTTCTTCAGGGAAAATCTCTTCTACCTCTGAAACCCGGCCTAGACTTATATGCAGACGTGTCAACTTAGGTTGGGGAACCCATCTAAGAGACCAAGAAGCGTTCGGGACGTTGTTCACAGATCAGAGATGCCTCCACATAAATGTCAAGGAGCTGAAGGTTATTCATCTGGGCCTCCAGTCCTCCTCTCCTCAGATCTTTGGCAAGACTGTGATCGTTCATTCTGACAACACCACTGTTCTAACGTACATACGCAGACAAGGAGGCACTGACTCCTTCTCCTTGTCAGTCGTTACATTCAAGGGAAACCCAACATATTGGCAGATGAGTTGAGTC
>NC_089748.1:86785798-86793298 GCF_040412425.1 Macrobrachium rosenbergii | reverse complement strand
TTCCAACCTTTTTGGATTCATAGGAATCAAATTTAATTTTAAAAACCTATTTCTCTTTCAATGATACTTTTTATTTTTGAACGTAATTTGTCCGAGTGGGTAAAGGAATAACAGCATACATGTTCAGTTTAGGAACATTAAAGTTTTCAGAGGAGGAGACATATATTTAGAAAGCATATTATTAATTATTTTCTGGACTAGGAATTGAGGATACGAATTAGCCGAAAAAACTTTGATAAATAATCAATTTCCAAGTGAAAATTGGACCAACTAGAAGTATATTTGAGAGCTCGATGTACCAATGTTGTAATAGAATTGATCTTAAAAGAATAAAACAAGAGCTAAAATAGTTACTGCCCAAGCCTGTAAAGGTATTCTTACGATAAACAGAAGTCGAAAGGCATGTTGATCTCTAGTAATTTTTACATCCAAAAAGATAACGAATTTTGTTGTTCAGTCTCAATAGTAAATTTCATATTGGGATGTACAGAATTAATAAAATCAAGAAATTCATGACATTGCCAAGGATAAGTGAATAGGGCAAAAGTGTCATCAACATATCGTTTATATAGAACAGGCTTAAACTGGGCTGGGCAATTATTTAAAAATTCTTCTTCTAAATGACTCATGAAGAAGTTAGCAAACAACGGGCCCAATGGGGAACCCATAGCTACTCCCTCGACCTGCAAGTAGAGAGCATTATTAAAAATAAAAACAGTGTCTTGCACTGCAAGCTCAAGAAAGGATTTAAAAAGACTTCTGCTAAAACCATGAAATACATCATCAACTCTAAAGATTTTGTCAAGAATAATTTCAATAGTTTCTGAGACCGGGACATTGCGTTGTACTGTAAGGTAGTTAAATTTCCTTCACAAACTTGATGAATTTTAATATATTTATTTATTTATTTTATTTTATTTTATTGACTTTATAAAATTTTTTACTGTCGGTATAATAATTGTTATTTTAACTTTAGTTTTAACTGCTCTTTATAATTTATTGCAGACTGATGATGTGCAAAGGATTGCACGAAACGTTTCTAAATAAAGAACTTTGAAGACTTCTTGTCTTATGGATATCCTGATTGTGAATTTGCCGCTTGACTGTTGGCTATAAATTCTCCCGATGTTTCATCTGCTGCTGTCGCTCCTGTTCCTCCTCAAGATCCGGCTTCGGAGGACTCGTCATTTTGCCCAGCTACTCCAACCAAGATACCCTTCCCATGTCCTTGCCCTTGCTAGGTCCCTTGAGAAGCTCACCATTAGATTGGAAAAGACCAGATGTGATCTTGATTTTCTACAGTTTTGCCAGTTGAGCGGGATTTATCCAAGATTCATTCGTTTCAAACTCTACAAAGCTTCCCTCTACCGTACAGAATTCTACCGAGATGCTCTTGAGGTACTGTTATCCCGGAAATTGACATCAAGCAGCGGTCCCTAGAAGACTTCCAGAAGCGTTGCAGGAACATTCAAGAACAATTGTTTCCACTTTTAACCTTTTTAGACCTTATTGTTTTTAAAAAATTGTTTGCAAAAACTATTAATAATTTTGTCACAGATGTACACACTAGACACCAAAGGAAGTTGAGCGCTCTTGGTATTTGTACTCCTGATTTTGGCTCTCGTAACTCTTGTATTGTTAACCGTTCAGATTATGTTCTCTCTAAGAGAGAAGAATTTTTATTGTCTTTTGGCCTGGATTTTTGTATTCCTTCTTATAGACCCAGCTTTCCGCATTTTTTCTTTCCCTTTGAGGTGCTGTTTCAGAGAATCAAGCATTTGAACCTTACCAACATAAGTGCCTTGCAACAAAAAACTCTCTTTGTACTACATGATACTTACAAAAATTAAAAATAAAATGGGCTCCATTTTTCAAAAAAGAAGATATGATCATATTGGAGAAACTTGGTAAAAATAAAAATTTGATAATATGCAAACCAGATAAAGGTAGAGGAGTGGTAATTCTAAATAAAGGTGATTATTTGGAAAAAATGAATTCATTTCTGAATGATACAACGAAGTTTCAACTTATAGGTGAACCTAACTTCGCTGATATATACAAAAGGAAGACAAAATCAATAGATTCCTTAGGAAAATTAAGCAGGAGGGCATAATTAATGATACTACCTATCAAGAATTACTTGTTACCCGGCTCATCATTTAGCATACTTTACGGACTACCAAAAATTCATAAGGAAGATATTCCTCTTAGACCAATTATGTCGGCATATAATAGCCCTACTTATAAAATCTCCAAATTTATTGTAACACTTTTAAATGAGTTTTCCATATCACAGTTTGCCATAAAAATGGGTACGAATTTCAACAGCTAATTGTCCAACAAGACGGTGACCTCTTTATGACAAGTTTTGACGTTGAAGCCTTGTTTACCAATGTCCCGGTCTCAGAAACTATTGAAATTATTCTTGACAAAATCTTTAGAGTTGATGATGTATTTCATGGTTTTAGCAGAAGTCTTTTTAAATCCTTACTTGAGCTTGCAGTGCAAGACACTGTTTTTATTTTTAATAATGCTCTCTACTTGCAGGTCGAGGGAGTAGCTATGGGTTTCCTTTTGGGCCCGTTGTTTGCTAACTTCTTCATGAGTCATTTAGAAGAAGAATTTTAAATAATTGCCCAGCCCAGTTTAAGCCTGTTCTATATAAACGATATGTTGATGACACTTTGCCCTATTCACTTATCCTTGGCAATGTCGTGAATTTCTTGATTTTATTAATTCTGTACATCCCAATATGAAATTTACTATTGAGACTGAACAACAAAATTCGTTATCTTTTTGGATGTAAAAAATTACTAGAGATCAACATGCCTTTACGACTTCTGTTTATCGTAAGAATACCTTTACAGGCTTGGGCAGTAACTATTTTAGCTCTTGTTTTTATTCTTTTAAGATCAATTCTATTACAACATTGGTACACTGAGCTCTCAAATATACTTCTAGTTGGTCCAATTTTCACTTGAAATTGATTATTTATCAAAGTTTTTTTTCGGCTAATTCGTATCCTCAATTCCTAGTCCAGAAAATAATTAATAATATGCTTTCTAAATATATGTCTCCTCCTCTGAAAACTTTAATGTTCCTAAACTGAACATGTATGCTGTTATTCCCTTTACCCACTCGGACAAATTACGTTCAAAAATAAAAAGTATCATTGAAAGAGAAATAGGTTTTTAAAATTAAATTTGATTCCTATGAATCCAAAAAAAGGTTGGAAATTTTTCTCCTATAAGGACAAGTTGCAAGATTTTATGTGGTCCAGCATTATCTATAAATTTGAATGCCCAAGATGTCTTGGTACTTATGTTGGTTCCAGTAAAAGACTGTTGCAAGTCCGCTATTACAGCCACTTAGACTCAGTTATCGTACAGGTTCCCCGTATATCCAACCCAGAACTTTCTAGCATTCGAACACATGCTACAAAATGTAAAATTCATGTTGAAAAACACATTTTTCGATTCTCAGTGCTACATCTCAAACTGCCTTTTAACTACCCTTGAGTCATTATATATAAAGCACCTATCCCCTAACTTGAATAGTAACACTTCTGCGGTTTCTCTCTCTCGCTTAAGGTGTTGTCTGGGCATTGACGTTTCTTCTGGCCATTCTTCCTCTTTGCGTTGTACTGTAAGGTAGTTAAATTTCCTTCACAAACTTGATGAATTTTAATATATTTATTTATTTATTTTATTTTATTTTATTGACTTTATAAAATTTTTTACTGTCGGTATAATAATTGTTATTTTAACTTTAGTTTTAACTGCTTTTATAATTTATTGCAGACTGATGATGTGCAAAGGATTGCACGAAACGTTTCTAAATAAAGAACTTTGAAGACTTCTTGTCTTATGGATCTCCTGATTGTATATATATGTATATATATGTATATGTATATATATATATATATATATATATATATATATATATATATATATATATATATATATATGTATATATATGTATATATATGTATATGTATATATATATATATGTATGTATATATATGTATATATATATATATATATATATATATATATATATATATATATATATATATATATATATGTATATATATGTATATATATGTATATATATATATATATATATATATATATATATATATATATATATATATATATATATATATATATATATATATATATATATATATATATATATATATATATATATATATATATATATATATATATATATATATATATATATATATATATATATATATATATATATATATATATATATATAGAGCCTCGATGGCTCAGTCGGTTACAGCAGCAGCTTCGGACTTCAGAGGTCTGTGGCGGGTTCAATCCATAAAGCCAGCTGATCAGAGAGGCAGACACTTTGCTATCCGTGTAGACATCCCGGGATTATATATGTAATCAACAGATAGGTTTGCTTAAAAGCAAATGGATGTTACAGACTAAATACACACACAAAACAAAGCCACTACAACACCTTCTAAATACATAACAAACGTCTCACACGTCTCGAACTCTCGCCATACCCGCAATAACTTCTCGCTCCTGGGAAGAAAGGGCGTTGGGTCTGGTATGATACATGGAACATAATGCACGGGTCTAAGCGATGTCAGGCAGGGCAGCCATCGAGACCACAGGTCTACCCTAAAGCCAAATCAAAAAGTCCTTCAACAGAAGGCATCGTGCTTACCCCATACAAAAATGGGAATAAAAGCACGTTAAAAGAAAAAGAAAGAGAAAGATATATATATATATATATATATATATATATATATATATATATATATATATATATATATATATATATATATATATATATATATATATATATATATATATATATATATATATATATATATATATATATATATATATATATATATATATATATATATATATATATATATATATATATATATATATATATATATATATATATATATATATATATATATATATATATATATATATATATATATATATATATATATATATATATATATATATATATATATATATATATATATATATATATATATATATAAGCATTAAGCTACAAATGTCCTTCAATATCCAGTTTGCTCTACCTTGGAAATAATATATTTTCATATCAACCCACCTCTGCCATGCAACCATGTAGTGCATTTGTTGCACGCAGCCATATTATGAATAAATTTTTATCACATCACCATGATTCATATACAAGCATTAAGCTACAAACGTCCTTTAATATCCAATTCTCTCTACCTCAGAAATAATATATTTTCATATGTGTTACCCGAAGGGAAATTTTTTAGTTGATAATAAGTTCGTCGTCTCGTGGGCTCGAACCACGGAAGACAAGAACTCAGGACTACAGTGACACGATTTTAACCACATGGCCAACAAGTGAGGTGTAAGTAGGTACCGACTCCCACCTACAAATCCCCGTCAAACTCAGGTATTTGTATTTGTAATACCTCACTTGTTGGCTGTGTGGTTAACCCTTAAACGCCGAGCCTCTATTTACAAAAAGTGTCTGCTGTATGCCGGCGGAGTTGAGAGTTAGCGCCTGAAGCAGAAAAAGTTTTTTCAAAAAATCACAGCACGCTTAGTTTTTAAGATTAAGAGTTCATTTTTGGCTAATTTTTTCTCATTGCCTGAAGTTTAGTATGCAACCATCAGAAATGAAAAAAAATCATTATCATATATAAATATTGGAATATATGACAGCACAAAAAAAAATTCATATATAATTGTATACAAATCGTGCTGTGAGCAAAACGGTTAAAGCTAATGAGTTATTTTTTGTTGTTGTATTGTACACTAAATTGCAATGATTTTGGTATATAACAAATTGTAAAATGATCAAAGCAACACAGAGAAAATATTATCACAAAATGGTGCACGAATTCGTAACGCGTGGACGTAAAAAATTTTTTTTTTTAAATTCACCATAAATCGAAATATTGTGCTGGAGACTTCCCGTTTGTTGCAAAATGAAGGTAAATGATTGAATATTACTAGAATGTAAGAGTTTTAGCTTACAATTGCAGTTTTCGACCATTTCGGTCGAGTTAAAATTAACCCGAAGGTCGAATTTTTTCTATTTATCGTGATTTATATGAAAGTATTTCAAAAGTGATAAAAGCTACAACCATGAGTTATTTTTTGTTGTATTCTACATGAAATTGCGCACATTTTCATATGTAAAACTTTATGTAATGGCTAATAGAAAATGGTGCAAAAATTACGACAAAGTGACTAAAGAAATTCTGAGATTTTCAGCAGAGTTAGCGTGCGCAGACGTAAGGAAAAAGTTTTTTTTTTAAAATTCACCATAAATCGAAATATTATGCTAGAGACTTCTCGTATGTTGCAAAATGAAGGTAAATGATTGAATATTACTAGAATGTAAGAGTTTTAGCTTACAATTGCATCTTATGTAGAGTGTAGTGCTAGACTTAAAGCTATCGATGATAAAGTACAAAGCAATGTGTGCCATCATTCTCATCCACCTGGTGGGGCTCGTATTTCAGTTTTTAAAGTATTGGATAGTATGAAGAGTAAAGCTGAGCATTCGGAGAACTTACGAGCACCATAATTTGGAATGCAACAGAAAAATTGCCACTCTGTGTAGCTGGAGCCCTACCTAAGAAAGAAACACTTGGAAGAATCATAAGAAGAGCAAGAAGGGTAGAAATGGTCAAAGCTTTGGATGTAACAATGCGAGTAACTAACTTTCAGATGTATGAAAGTGGTGCTGTTGTTATCTTTTCTGGTTTGGAGATGGAACATTCACATGTGCCGCACTAGGCAAAAAATTATATACAATGATTACAGTTTTTAATTACATAATAAAAGTTATATATATATATTGTTTACATTATGCTTTATTACTTGTAATTCACTTCATTATTATTGTATGACTTACATTGTTTTCAATAATATTTTGTGAAAGAAAGTTGCAAATAATGGTTTTAATTATCTATCCTATATATTTTGAGAAAGAAAGTTGGAAACAATGGTTTTAATTATCTATCCTATATATTTTGAGAAAGAAAGTTGGAAACAATGGTTTTAATTATCTATCCTATTCCTCTCGACTACTTACATATTCAGAATCTTGTCCATTCAGCTTCCAGTAAGTTAGACTTCCTGACCATTCGGCATCAAGTCCATTCTTCTTCCTGTCCGTTCGACTTCTTGGCTTTGGCCTCTTGGCTTCAGCTTGAGTACATATTTTGGCATCATGTCCGCACAGGCTAAAACTAGATCGATTGGAAGGGGAGAGAGAGAGAAATTCACTTCCAACTCTATTTTTATGTCAACCATTTATTTCTTTTTTTAAGCATAATAAATTAAGCTAACTTTTAAATGAAATTACAGTAACTGTATTTTCATTTAAAAGTTGGCTTAATAATTTGGGAGCATGATTAGGGTCATATTTAGTGTTTAAACTTTAGAAGTAAGCATTTATTAGCATTTTTAGAGACTGTGC
>NC_089748.1:86718298-86780798 GCF_040412425.1 Macrobrachium rosenbergii | reverse complement strand
CATATAAACATACATGTATACATGTACCATAAAAATTCATCTCACTAAAAGAGAGAGAGAGAAATTATTACTTTTAATAATATTTAATGTTATTTAATTTACACATAAAAGCTTGAAAACTTATAAATTACATAAAGAATTAAACAAATACTTTTGCAGGGTTAATCAGTGTTCGCAATGTTCTCGTGTCAGTGAAAAACTAGAGTGTATGACCATTAGTTAGGTTCCAATGAAAAATTTGTGTCTGTGAATTTGTGCAACTTTCGAATCGTGCAAGTTTGGAATATTACTATATATATATATATATATATATATATATATATATATATATATATATATATATATATATATATATATATATATATATATATATATATATATATATGATTATAAGAAGGCCCATAAAACACTATTTAAACGTTGAAACCATATATTTCAGGCACTTGCTTCTGTGCCCCTGTTCACTGGTAGAATATGGACAGATGAAATGTTACAAGGGTATATATACAAAACATAAAGGTGTGGCCTTAAGTCTCCGATGGTATGAAGGTGACCGTTTCCTAAGAAGGAGGAGAATGACCAATTCCCTAGTGGTTTTTGGCCTCATTAGCTTCCATTTTAAGAGATCTAACTTTGAGAATATTTTGGCCTTGTGGAAGGAGGCCATTAGGTCCTGCATGTTTGGTAGAGGGTAGTGGTTGGGTTCTATAGCGAGGTTGAGCCACCTGTAGTCGCCGCAGGGCCTCCAGGTGCTGTCCGCTTTCTGCACCATGTGAAGGGGGGAGGCCCACGGGCTGGGAGCCTTCTTGCATATGCCCATCCTTTGCATCTCAGCAAAGGCCTTTTTGGCCTCCTGAAGGCGCTGTGGGGGAAGCCTCTGGAACTTCGCATGCGTTGGGGCCCTTTGTTTTGATGTGATGATATATCCCGTGTTTAGCGGGGGCCAAAGGCACCTGGCAAAGCTCGAGTTTGAAGACTTATGGGAATTCCTTCAGGAGGCAACCATACTGGTGGGGCGCGACAGAACAGATTGTGGGCTCCCTGGGGCCCGGCGACAAGGGCAGGGACTGGCAGGACTTGGTGTCCAGCAGGCGTTTGTGGCTGACGTCGACTGCCAGTCCAAAGTGGGCGAGGAAGTCTGCACCCAGGAGCGGGGTCCTAACATCCGCGACAATGAATTCTCACCTGTATCTCCAGCCAAGGATGGAGATCGACAGGAGCTTGGGTGTGTAGGAGAGGATGGGGGACCCGTTTGGCGGCCGTCAGGGAGGCAGCCGGGTCCAGCGGACGTCTGCGGTCCTCTCTGGAAGGCGGGAACACTGACTGCATGGCTCCGGTGTCGATCAACATCATCCTGCCAGAGATGGTGTCGCGGACGTAAAAGTCTACTGGTGTGGGGCCCCTGGGTGTTTCAGTTGCTGCTGCCATGGCGGCCTGTGAGTATGGCTGCCGCCTCCCCCGTTTTTTGGAGGGAAGAAAAGGCAGGGGGCTTCGCAATTCTGGGCAGCTTTCCCGAACCTCTGGTGGTAATAGCAAAGCCCTGGCCTCTCCTCTTCTGCTGGTGGGGTGGCTTCCTTTGGGTGATGACGTTGAGGCCCTCTGTGGTGGGGTCCTCCAGCTGGGGGCAGTTGATGGGGTATGCGGGCGTGGGCACCCGCTTTGCCACCTTCGAGGAGTCCGTCAGCTGCTGCGCCACCCCTTATCACGTCCTCGACCGGAAGGGTATATGCCTCTGTGATCTGCCCACGGACCTCTGGTAGTAGCTGCTGCAGGAAGATCTCCCTCAACAGGCTGATCTCTTTGCGCCTGCCGCTGCTGTCAGTCTCGGGGAGGAGGAGGAGGAGGAGGAGGTCCTGGAGGTCATGTCACATTTCCAAGAGGTTTCCTTCCTGCCGGGGGTTGAGGGCGAGGTCGAGGGCGCGGGCGGCTCTCTCGGAGATTGGCAGGGAGCAGGTCTCGATGAGAGTGGCTTTTAACTCCTGGAAGGTGGCGGGACTTGACATCGTCATTGACCAGGGGGCGATCTTCTTGTATATCTCCTCCGGTAGGGTGTTAATGGCGATGTCCGCCTTCAACACCTCGTCGGTTAGGCCTGCTACCCTGAATTGCCCTTCGACCCTGTGGAGTCGGGACATTGCGTTTTGATGGGTGAATGGCGGCAGCCTTATGCTGAGGGCCTCCTTTGGTTGGTCCATCAGGGGGGGTCATCGCGTGGGGTGCAGGAGGGGGTTGTGCGAGAGAGATGTCTGCCTCCGAGAAGTTTGCAGTAATTTGTATGTGGTTGGGATTGTCTGTGTCCATTCTCATTCCGCGCTCTCACTTGGAGTGTGAGGGAACACTCGCGTCAGTACACGCTTGGGAGCGTGCCGTGTGGGTCCGCTAATGACGCCAGTGACTTGTCGACGAGGGTCGGTAACACCCGGACACTTTGTTAGAGCCCCGTAGTTAGTCCGCTAGGGGCGTGGGTTGGTTCATCGGGCCAAGACTAAGTCGTCGTTTGGGTCCGTTAATGGCTTCCGGGAACCACTCCAGGTGTCATCACTGTGAGAGAGGTGCGAAATAATGAGCAGGAAGACAAGTACTGCTGGTTTATTGATGAAGCAACCCGCTTATAAAGTGAGATGCGGACATTTGCGCATAACGCAGAGACCGTGGGTACAAAGATTTACAAGTGACCTGAGGTCAGACTATTTCTCTACAAAAAACAGGACCGGTGCATACAGAAAATATAATGATTACCAATGTCTGGTCTGATATAAAAATACTCTGTTACATATACATAATGCATGGTCACTTGAACAGACAATAAAATATACAATTCATAATAATGATAATAATTTGTGTTTGTCCAATAGTGCAGCAGATTGCTGTAAAAATCGTTCAGATAGTGAAACAAGCATGAAATTTGGCACAAACATTCCAAAGACTACGCTCTCTTAGAAAAGGGCACTGGCCACCTGAAAATCCAAGATGGCGGCTATTTTTCAAAATGGCCGCCATCTATGTTGAGATTCACTGGTTTGGGAGCATCTATTGGATGGAATATGCCAGTTTTTTTTTTAAAACCTCGACTTTTAGGTTATAAAAATGTTCCATACCACACATTTTATTGAAAACCCTTACTAAATGAATTGTAACCAAGATGGCGTACAAAATGGCTGCCATAAAAGTTTTTTTTACTATCCACAGCGCTAGCAGACATAGAGACCAACTGTTTTTATTTAATGGTATATTCATGTGGTCAGACAGTTTAACTAATATGCTATTTTCAACTGAAATAGTAATGGTATGGTCACATACAACATTGTGTCTAAGACTGTAACCATAAAAAGAAAAGAAGAGAAATACGGACTAAACGCAACCAATCTATGTATAGGTCTCTCAACCTACACCTTTGAAAAATTCGAGGATAAGAAGGTAGGCATAGCATGACACGTTGGATGCTCAAGCTAGATTATCTACTGAAGAGAGGGCAATATTTATCTAGACTTCACATTTGCAAGTGCACAGAGCTGTGCAGGAAGACCCAGCTTGTAGCACTTGCACCTTTCCCGACAGCCTGCTTTGCATCCACATTTGGTAAGCTGTTGGCAACTCTTGGCTAAGGGCGAGTTGGTTGTCCAGAGGACTTGCCATGCTTCACCAGACTTTTGCCATCCCCACTCAGCAGGGTTCTCTGGCTGTGGCTGACACTGGGTGGCCTGCCCCCACACACAACCAGCCTGGTGCGCAGCACGCTTGGTGTGTTGGAGGAGAGCTCCCCTGGTTGGTGGAATGGCCTCATATGCCCTTTGTTTTCTGGCAAACATATCAAGTCTAGCCTCATCCACAGTGCCAGCAGTGCTGGATCTTTCATACATAAGTATGACAAACCTCTCCAGGACCTTCAGGTCACTCTCTTCCACTCTGAGAGGGTAGTGACTCAGTTTGGAGAACACAGTGGAGGCCTCTGGAAAGATGTTCCATGTCTGCCAGGCGGTCTTCTTGCCCTTGCTCCGGAAGGTTGACACTGTATCACAGCCTGTGAACGCATGGAAGAAGAGCATGCCATTCACCTTCTCCTGGCCCAGAGAGTTGCACAGGTCATGCACAGCAATCCAGCGCAGGCTCTGGCCTTGGGTATCTGGCCAGGGTTCAGAAAATCAGTGACATCCTGCACTTTCTGCATCACGTGTTTGATCGTAGCAACAGAATGAGCCTGATCACGCAGGAGAGGAAGCAATGAAGTTATGGTTACTTCAAATTCTGGGCTTCTCTTCATTGAAGCGTGATGAGCTGACCACGTCAGATTCACTGCATCATCTATTTCCTGGGTGACTATGACCTTGTCTAGCCACTGATACTCCAGTGCAAGCTGTGGCCCCAAGATATCTGTGGGTGGCTTTGGTATTGCAGTGTTTGGTGGCACAGGGTTCTTTGTTTGAAAGGAAGCTGGTGAGATGTTTGTGAATGTGTCCGGCAATTCAGGCACCGACCTCACTTTCTCAGGTGCAAACTTTAGTTGCTGTCTTTCCTGTCAGTGTTCTCCTTGGTGGGGTGCTGAAATATGGAGATGCTAGTTCCATGGAAGGAGGTAGTGGCAGTAGTTGCAGATGGGTTGTGGTCGATGTTGTCCATCACTGCAGTGGTGAACAACCCTTTTCACAGTACTGGGGACAGACCACACCCTCCTCCACATATTTGCTAACTGTGGCATCTCCTAACTGTGCAGAGACCTCCAGTACTCTGTCATAAGAGATACTGAGGCCATACTGATGTAGCATTTCAACCAGGTTTCTCTTCCTGGTTTGGCATAGACTGAGAGTCCCATGTAGACTGGGAATGGTGTTTCTCTGTCTTTGGAGTGTCTATGAGTTGTTGCTCCTCTTTGTATCAGGGAGTAGCAGTTGAACTGCATGAGCTGTGCAATGGCCTGGTCTGACTTTGATGCTCCAAATCGTAACTGTGACTTGATGTCAGCCCCATGCTCAACCATCCCTACAAACTGGAGCAGGAGAGAGGCACAGAATTTCGTACACAAGCCTCAGAAAATGTGCCATCAAACCGTGACTGATGATCAAGTATAGACTTTCTGAGAATATTTGCTGCTTTAGCAATGATAACTGCCTCTGAAAGATCAGATGATTGAGCAAGTGCTTTTCCCACATCCTTTTGAAATGCAAGTAATACATCTCTGCCAGATTTATGAGCCTCAAGTTCTGGAATTTCTGCCAGAAGTTTGTCTTTGAGTCTCGTGGAATTTACACTTGGTGACTCTACACCTAATTGTTCCAGACGTTGTTGGTAGAGGTGGCAAATATCTGCCAGCCGAAATGTGACTGGATCATCTGAACAAAGGTTGTTTTCAACAATGTATGTCATCAGTTCTGACAGAACTAGTGGATACACATCTGATTCTGACTCAGTGCTACCTTGGTCTTTCTCAAGGCTCCTCAGGTAGGACCTTTTTCTGTTGTAGAGGGCACAAAGACAGGCATGGTGATACTTAAACTCCTGTGCAATGACATCCCCACCAGTCAACAGCAAGGAGCTTGCCATCACTAAGTATCTCTGCACATTCACGCAATTTCAAGTCAAGGCCCTTAGTACTAGCCTGTCTGAGATCAGATGCAGGTGCCACTTTCTCACAGAAAATGCAAACTTCATTGTCATGACTGGTTCGGCGTAGTTTTGCACGACTAGTCTCAGTGTTGCTGGTCTGGTCATTGGATTGTCGCTTTCTTGCACGGTCCAGTTTAGTGTTGTTAAACAACAAGCGACAGTTCACATGGTATTTTGCTGCATTTTTTCCTGAGAGTGGCCTCTATGCCATCACCTTCATCCAGCCTTGCTGGATCCATTATCAGTGGCATTTCATTAATTTCACTGAACATGGGAATGTTCCTTGCCAGCATTGTGTACCCATCATGGTCTAGGACATGATGACTTGGAGGTGATGTCAAGTGCTCACCTCTTTTGTCCTTCTGACAAAGACAACACAAACTCCAGTTTGTTTTTCTACTGCTCAATATTGGATTGGCATCACATTCTGCCATGATTTCACTTTTGATTAAGGCCGAGGGTTATCCTTTTACCACCTTAAACAAAGCACACATTCCTGTATGGGATTCAACTAGGTTGGTCTCCCTACACCTAGCCCGATCATTCATCCAGTGCCATTTAAGTCCCGTGTGATCTGTACACCATCCGGGTAAGTACATGAACCATCATGTACAGCCCCCCATACCCTTGGCTCGCTCTCCCGCTGGCACATCCTGTCTATTCAGGTGCAGCTATCTAACTATAGCTGGTCTGGGGCTGTTAGAAAGCATTTGGGACACTAAACTAAACTATACTACAACTACTAGTCTAAGACTACAGGATTAGTAAAGCTGGATTAGCTGGCACTGAACCCCATGCTGAGTTACACAGCAGTGATGTCACCAGTGTGCCCTGGTTGTGTGCAGACATACACTCTTTTACATTTATTAATTTTCCTTCAAAATTGATGAGTTATTCGAAAGAGATGGCCTCATTAGGATCTAAAACCACAGAAACCAAGATCCATGCTTAAAACGATAATTGTTGAACGTATTATTTCTCATTATAATTATTGTTTCTACCTTTTCTTGGCAGCCATATAGCCCCCATATTTAAAGGTAAACTGTACTGGGAAGCTACAGAAACATAATATTCACAAGAAATAGTATGGAAGAGCTTTACCATATTGCTAGAAGCAAATACATGCCATTCTAGTGAAAAATTAGCCAAAATCTGTCGATACTGGCCGCCATCTTGGAATTTGGCCGCCATATTAAATTTTTGCGTGGCAAATTCTTTCTGATAGAGGGAACTTTAAAGAGCACTTGTGCAAAATTTCATGCTTGTTTCACTATCTGAACGATTCTTATGAAATATGCAATTATCTGCTGCACTACAACCCTAGGTCGAATGTGAAGGCACCGCAGAAAACGGGATGTTCATTACAGAGAACGCTTTGAGCGGGGACTTTACAGTAATACCACCTGTCAGCACAGGAACACCTGGATAAATGAGACAGCCACCACAGTTATACTTGGATAAATTGGATAGTCACCACATTAATGTGGATGAAATGGACAGTCACCACAGTAATATGTGGATAAAATGGACAGTCACCACAGTAATAGGTGGATAAAATGGACTGTCACCACAGTAATGTGTGGATAAAATGGACAGTCACCACAGTAATATCTGATAAAATGGACAGTCACCACAGTAATATGTGGATAAAATGGACAGTCACCACAGTAATATCTGGATAAAATGGACGGTCACCACAGTAATATCTGCATTAAAGTTACAGTCACCACAGTAATATCCGGATAAAATGGACAGTCACCACAGTAATGGATAAAATGGACAGTCACCACAGTAATATCTGGATAAAATGGACAGTCACCACAGTAATACCTGTATTAAAGCTACAGTCACCACAGTAATATCTGGATAAAATGGACAGTCACCACAGTAATACCTGCATTAAAGTTACAGTCAGCACAGTAATACCTAGACAAAAGGGACAAACAGAACAGTAATGCCTGGAAAAATGGGACAGTCACCACAGTCATACCTGGGAGACAGTCACCACAGTAATGTCTGGATAAAATGGATAGTCACCTCTGTAATACCTGGATAAAAGGGACAGTGTGCACACTAATACAGTACCTAGATAGAAGGGACAGGCAGGCGGTAGAGTAATATTTGGATAAATGGGGATAGTCACCACAGTAATATTTGGACAAACGAACAGTTACAACTGTGATGTCTGGATAAAACGGACAGTCAGCACAGTAATACCTGGGTAAAAGGGTCATTCAGTACAGTAATACCTGGATGAATGGGACAGTTACCACAGTAATAATTGGATAAATAGGACAGTCATTACTGTAACATAAATGGGGACAGTCAGAACAGTTATACCTGGATAAAATGGACAGCCACCACGGTAATTCCTGGATAAATGGGACATTCACCACAGTGATATCTGGATAAATAGGACAGTCAGTTACAGTAATGTTTGGATAAAATGGACACTTAGTACAGTAATTTCCAGATAAAAGGGACAGTCACCATAGTAATACCTGGATAAATGAGACAATTAGCACAGTAATATATGGATAAAAGGGACAGTCAGCACAGTAATTTCTCGATAAAAGGGACAGTCGTTACAAGCAATTGCAAGAAAATTTTTCTGAGTCCTTCAGAGTTTTCCTAGGGCAGCGGGTTGGTCAATAGTGTCTATATATATATATATATATATATATATATATATATATATATATATATATATATATATATATATATATATATATATATATATATATATATATATATATATATATATATATATATATACATATATATATATATATATTTTTTTATAAGCGTAGTCGCTGTTTGGTCCTCAAGAAGTTATCTTCCATGGTCTACCAGAGCTCCATGGTGACCAAACTAATATCAAAGAATTCTCTTCTAGTTGGTCTTTCGACTAGGTATTGTGTCGTAATGATTAACATTATAACACATGATGGAGTATATAATGGACTCAAAGATAAGAGAGCACTTTCCCTTATCTTCAGCGAAGCTGAACCCAGTTTTTCCAACGTCAAATAACCTGCGAGAAAGAGAAGTGACTATTGCGCATGTGCATCCGCCCTCTTGTTTACAACCGGGCCGTTAACATCATGCTTAGGTAAGCCACTGTAGAACTACATCCTAAAATGTAAGTTCGTTTATAGTTTCTTGTTCCTTGGTATCAAAACCTGAAAAGTATTCGGAATAAAGAATGGGACTTGAAATCTGTGGCTTGACCTTGGACCAGAAATGTTATTTCCTTTGGGGTGTTGGGATTAAAAAGAGAGAGCTTAAGCCTTTTTCGTCACCTGTCAATTTCTTTTGTAAAGCTCCTTGAGGACGAAACAGCGACTACGCTATCAAAAAACAGGTTTTGACGTAGGAAAAACCTATTTTTGGTAGTCGCTGTTGAGTCCTCAAAACCCTCCCACTTCCCTGACGAAAAGGCATGGGATTTGGGCAAAGGAACAACCTGCATTGACCAACAGAGAGTAATGGCTCCTTGGTCTTTTAACGACCCAGTTGTAAACAAGGGGGCAGATGCGCATGTGCAATAGTCACTTCTCTTTCTCGCAGGTTATTTGACGTTGGCAAAACTGGGTTCAGCTTCGCTGAAGATAAGGGAAAGTGCCCTCTTATCTTTGAGTCCATTATATACTCCATCATGTGTTATAATGTTAATCATTACGACACAATACCTGGCCAAAAGACCAACTAGAAGAGAATTCTTTGATATCAGTTTGGTCACCATGGAGCTCTGGTAGACCATGGAAGGTAACTCCTTGAGGATTCAACAGCGACTACCAAAAATAGGTTTTTCCTACGTCAAAACCTGTTATATGTATGTATGTATATATGTATGTAATATATATATATATATATATATATATATATATATATATATATATATATATATATATATATATATATATATATATATATATATATATATATATATATATATATATATATATATATATATATATATATAGATATATATATATATATATATATATATATATATCGAGAGAGAGAGAGAGAGAGAGAGAGAGAGAGAGAGAGAGAGAGAGAGAGAGAGAGAGAGAGAGGTATATATATATATACAGTATATATATATATATATATATATATATATATATATATATATATATATATATATATATATATATATATATATATATATATATATATATATGTAGAATCTACTGGTCACTATATACCAGATAACGTATGTCATTGTAATAGCCACAGTGCCTTCTGAACTTCTAGAATTCTGTACTTTTTTTTTTACATTTGTCACTACAAAGCCTTAAGATACAAGTGCACGAAATATGAATAAATTATGTAGTCCGGTAGTGGGAAATGAACCTGGGTTCCATAATATTACATTTTAGGATTTTACTCTACATTTCTTTGTTTTGCAGTCAAAAAAAAAGGTAAATTTGAAGTTAGTGCACTTTAACCCAAAAATCTTTTTAAAAATACAATTAATTAAAATAAAAATTGCCAAAAACAAAAAAGGTTTTTACCTCTAAGTCAACCAATAAAGTTAAACTTAGCAAGAAGGAATTTAGATGCAGGGAACTATAGGAACAAGTCTGTCAGTCATAAAGAAACAAGTCTGTCAGTCATATAAAGCCTTTTACTGGAATCTGACTTTCCTGTTCCTCAGATTATATCTCGTTCTCTCTTCTGAGTTTACTTTATTTTTTCAGTTACCTCTATTTCCATAGTTTCTTTAGTCCTTTTAACTTTGTCTTTATGTACCCAACATCTTGATTCTTCTTTTATATTGTTAATTTTAATTCTTAAGGGAGACAGTGAGCTGAACACTGGACCTGTTGCTCACTACAGTAAGAAAAATTGCAGGGTACTTTACTCAAATATTTGGGTCGTAAGGTCAAATTTTCTTGATCTCCAGAGCTATGCCCATTACTACGAGTTGATGTATATATATATATATGTAAGTAGTAACAAGTCAGAGGTTGAGAGTTTAATCCCGGGGTTTGATGGCCCCGATTTTATTTATCGTCGTAACATCCCACATGCTCAAGGTATGGTGTATACATTAAGTCCGGACGACCTATTTATCGTCAGAAAAATTTTGAGTTTAGTTGCCATGAAGTTCTTTGTTTTAAAGTTTTCAGTAAGTTCTACAATGTTTACGTATTTGCTGTTAACAGCAATCCAGATATCAACAATCCTAAATATAACTGTCTTTTGGAAATGATTAGTATGGCTCATTCACAGGATTCAAAAGTTTCATTCAGTATTTATGGAGACTAATGCAAATCACAGTGAGTGACTAAATTCACATTCCACAGATCAACATGGCTGGTCTGCTCTTGAGTTCTGTGTATCCTCTGATTTTGTCCACCTATTTGAGGAACCCACGCACATTTCTGGTAACAGATTAGATCTCATATTCACAGATGTTCCAGCTATTCCCAAGTCAAGGTCTGTGGATATATAGGCACTTCTGATCATTGTGCCACTGAGATGGACATATCTGTCAATCAGTATAATTCTAATTCCACTATTAGAAAACAGTCTAACTGAAATCCAGAGCCAGTTGGGATCGCATTATTGAAGCTTGTCAGGCACTTAATATTTCAGTTGCTATATTAGATCCTTATCCCAAGAAGAAGTTAAATGAAATACTGATGGCTATTTTAATAAGATATGTCCATAGAAAGGTCATCAGAATTAGGATAAGTGACCAGCTATGGTTTGATGATACATGTAGACAAGCCTGCCATGACGAACATACCAAATTCACCGCATGGAGACAAAATCATTCAGATGACAGTTATACCATTTACAGTGCCTTTTCCAAAGGGTGTCATATCTGCAGACTCCAGTAACTACAGGCCAATCTCTATTCCCCTGTGCTCTCCTAAGTTGCTGAAAAACTTGTTTTAAGCCACTATATAAGTATGTGGAATCTAAAGGATTGGTAGCTGATAGTCAATATGCATACAGAAAGCAGTTAGTTACTTGTGGTGCTCTTTTAGATTTGACTTGCCGTTTGCAAGGAACCTTGATAAGGGTTTGAGTGCAGAGTAATTGAAATAGATTTTAGTGCTGCTTTCAGTATAGTAAATCACAAGGCACTTATTTATAAACTTAAGAATCTTGGAGTGGGTGGATATATTTGAAGATTACTTCAAGATTTCATTACAGGTAGACAGCAGTGAGTTGCTTTGGGCACGATCTTTATTAAACCAAGACCTATTGTGTCTGGAGTTCCACAGGACAGTGTTCTTGGTCCACTGTTATTTTTAGTGTATATAAGTGATATGGTTGTTTGCCTATAAAACAAGATTGTTCAGTATGCTGATGATGCAACACTTGTGGCTGTAGTAAAGTCTCCACATGTGAGAAATGAAGCTGCCCTCAGCCTCAATCGGGACATGGATTGGATCAATGGATGGTGTAGTTGGTGGGGTATGAGGCTGAACTCCAGTAAAATGAAAACACTATTGATTAGCAGATCTCGTACAGATTTCCCTACCCCATCCTACCCTTCAGGTGGATGGAACTTTGCTGAATAAGTTTGAAGCTTTAACTGTTCTAGGTGTAACTTTTGACTCACATGTAACTTTTGAGAAACATCCAATGAAAGTTTCAGCAAATGCCACACATAAGTTAGGTATTGTTCTATAAGGCCTCATATATTTATAACAGTGATAAAATTAATGCAACCTGTTTTAGGTCATTTGTACTTCCTTTACTGGAATACTGTTTTTCAGTGTGGATATCTGCTTCTGCCAGAGTTTTCTCTCTTTTAGATAGAGTTGTTCATGGTGGTAGGTTTCTGTTTCTTAATAGTAGCAGTTATGAATCGGACCATCAATGGATGGTCTGTTGTTTGTCACTTTTTCATAAGTTGTATTTCAACAGAGATCTTTCACACTCACAATTGATCCCTGATCCCCTTCATCTGATAGAGCAACCAGATTCGTTGAACAGTAGCACCAGCATGCAGTAAATGTGCCTTGCTGCCGAACTTCTCAGTTCCAGAGGTCCTTTATTACAGTACTCACATAGTTGGACTGTGGAACAGCTTCCCAGAGGATGTCATGCAATTGGAACTTCAGAAGTTCAAGCGAAAATGCAACGCATTACTACCCTAATGCCATTCTTCTTGCATTTTGATACATTTTGATCTATTTATCTATTTATTCATTTATTTTTTTTTTGTAATAAGTAGTATCTCTTCTTTCTGTATTTCCCTTTACTTCCTATTACATCTTCCTAATGAACACCATATTCTTTGGATGCTTGAATTTCAAGTCAGTCACCCCTCTGGGCTTGTTCCATATGGATACGTTTCAACTACTGAAAAATAATATAATTATAATGATTCAGCAAAGTTGCAGGGAACTAAGTCATTGATTTTCTTTACTGTCACTCTTGTTTCTGTAACTTAATGCCACTTCTAACTTCTCTCAGTATATATACTTCATCCCCAATCTTATAATCTTTATTCCTTCTTGATACTTGTCTACCATGATCTTCTGGGCTTCTACCAAGTTCTTATGTAACTGCGTATGTATTACCTTGAAATTACGCATTCTAATCTTCATACTGTCTTCAGAGTAGTTAGGCTGGATTGGCTATTTCAGCCATGCATATAGGTGTTTCTTGTATACCATTATGATATCTGGCATTTAATGACAATTGGACTAAGTTCAAATTAACATCCCACTCAGGACCCTGTCCTACTATATGTCTCAAAGTTTCCAGAACTTTTCTGTTTTTCCTTTCTACTAAGCCATTACTAGTTGGATGTATGATTACCTTTTCTACCTTAAAGGTATCACAAATTTCTTGGATTAGTGAATTGTTGAATCTTGTACCATTATCAGATATTATTTGTGGAACAGAATATCTAGAAATATTTTGTCAAAGAGAGCAGCCGTACATTATTCAGCCCCTGTACCTGTTATTGGTATCAGCTCTGTTGTATCTAGTGAGTGCATCTGTACACACCATTATGTTCTTACTACCTCTACTTGTACAGTGAAGGTTAGTGATGAGATCTATGGCGACTATTTCAAATGGAGTTGTGGGATTGGATGTTTTTCAAGGAATTGTAATGTTTGCAGCATTACAATTCCTCACATAATTATTCACATCCTTGTATAGTCCTTTCCAATGAAAGGTTCCTTTCACTAGTCTGTCTCATCTCGTCCTGGGTGAGCTCTTATGGGATCATCATGCATTAGTTCAATGAGTTTACTTCTTGGGCTCTTAGGTATTACTGTCATCTTATAGACCAGTGTTGTGATGCATTTTAATAGCCACAAGTCAATCAATCAATCTTATAGACCATACCATGAAATGTTCAAAATGGATTAATTTTTTTGGCACATCCACATTAATACATCATCTATTGCATTCGAATCATTGACTAGGCATCCAGTCGTCTTATTTAATTCGGTTAGTTTTTGATGATCAAATTTTCTTTCGTTTTTCCCAAATTGGTAGATCTCTTTTAGATCTTCATGTTTAGTTTGTTCCCTTTAGAAGTTTGACAGAAAGCTCTTCTGTATAGTGCATAGTGAACACATTGATAATGCATCTGCTACCTTATTTGCCTTCCCTGGAACATATTTTGAATCTATGTCATGATCCTGGCCAGTCATAGACCAATGAGCTCATTGTCCTGAAAAATTCAGATTCCTCAGCATTTCTATTGCAGCGGAATGATCAATGAAGAG
This sequence comes from Macrobrachium rosenbergii, assembly GCF_040412425.1. Taxonomy (NCBI): domain Eukaryota; kingdom Metazoa; phylum Arthropoda; class Malacostraca; order Decapoda; family Palaemonidae; genus Macrobrachium; species Macrobrachium rosenbergii. The sequence continues at coordinate 86,766,477 of NC_089748.1, read as the reverse complement.
TGTCAACCAAATGTGATATATCTGAAGTGCTTTAAATCATCTATTATGACGAGAGAGACTGTCTGTTACTGAGTAGTTTTCATTTGTGGGTTTTAATTTTCTACTGTAATAAGCTATAGCATGGCATTTGTCACCATGTCTTTGCATTAAGCGTGCTTCTATACCAATAGAGCTTACATCTGTTGTCAGAAAGAATTCCTTACTGAAGTCTGGAAAACTAAGTAATGGCGAGTAGGTTAGTCTTCCTTTCAGTTCATCAAATGCTGCTTGTTGTCCATTCAATTGATACATGTTCTTTTAGTAGATCTGTTAGTGGAGCAGATATAGTTGAAAAATTCTTTAAATATTTCTGGTAAAAACCTGCCAACCCAAGAATGACTTCACATCTTTCCTACATTGAGGTGTAGAATACTCTTTACTATAATTGACTTAATATTTAATTCGTTTACTTCCACACCTCTTTCACTGAAAGTGTGTCCCAGATAGTCTATTTCCCTTCTAAGGAAAGTGCATTTCTTTAATTTCACTTTTGATTTGCTCTCCTCAACCTTTTTAGGACTTCTCTGACCAGAGATTGATAAGGATGTATTATTCCATCCCATTCCATTTTCAGAATTTCTCTTTCAATAATCTTCTGGGAATGTGCTACCCTATAGGTGGGTATATAGATTAGTTTGGTATTTTGTGGAATTTCTATTCTATGGGCTATCTCATCTGTATTACCAAGTGTGTGTCCATCTATAGCAACTATATCCTTATATATACTCACTCAGTAGGTGTAAATTATGAGTTTCTCTCTAGCATAATCTTCTTTGATATCTTTCAAGTGCCTCCATATTGTATCTGTTCTCACTTCTGTTTCAGGAGTTGAATTTTCATTCTCTTTATTATTAGATGCCATAGTTTCCTTCTTTGCAGTTATAATAGGGGTGGTGTATACTTCAGCTAGACCTATTTCTGTTCCCTGTGTTAACATAATCTTTCCTCTTTTATTATTTGTAATTTCTCTGGCTATTTTGCACTTTCTAAAGTGTAAGAGTTTCCTTCCCTTCAAAAATTGGATTTACTATAATGTACATTGTATCCATGTGCTTTTTCCAGGTTTAAGCCTTAAATCTCATTGTAATTTGAAGTAAGTTTCTTGGTTAGGTTTCAAATTGTCACTAATTTGTTAAGAATTCGTGCTTAATATCTTAATCCTTCCCTCTGTACTTTCCTTCTCTAGAGTGCTTTTTAACAAAGAGTTCTGTTGTTTCTGTTTTCTTCTAACTATTTTACACATAGGTATTCTTCAGGTGCATTGATAGTAATCCTTATCCTTGCCATAGTTGGGTAACCAATTAACAAGTGGGCGATTGCTAAATGTATCCTCTGGCAACCAGAACCTTCTCCTTAAGTGAGACTCTTCCCAATTTATAAGTGAAAATCAATTTAACCTACTATCTTGATTTCGTTACCATGAACGTCTGTGGTTCTACAGTCTACTACTGGGTTCAAATTTAAGTTGGAAAAATGTGCTTGGTATACTTTTTGCTAATTATGTTTTTGGTGACCCCATATCAAAGTTAGTACAGTAATAGGATTGGAAACCTAAGTAATGGGGAATACATGTCCATAAAGTACAGGGTTGAGGCTGAATTTACAAACTTACTCATCACGATAAACTAACTCAAACAGAGGTGTAGGTTGCCAAGCAATGTTATTTTGCTACACCAACTAGATAAAATAGTCACCCTGGTTATATTGAGTTGAGTTTACTAATTATTCCTTTTTAGAGTTAGATTTTCCCTTCCCAGAATTCAGTTACTTCATATAGCTATATATATATATATAGTCTCTAAAAAATTAGAACTGCCCATTTTTGATAGTTTAATGATAAATAATAATTGCCAAGACCAGGAAGAACATTTTTAATACAAGTTTTATCACAAAAAACCTCATTTATCAGGCTGAAAAAACCGACAAGGATGAGAATCAATAAAATTACAATAAAATGAATTGTCATAATAAATCTTCAGCAAAAATAATAACGAAATATAAAATGAACAAGTAAATACAAACTAAAAATCGTTAGAGAAAATAACGAAAATTAAAAACACAAACATAAAAATTTTAAAATAAAACTATGTTTAAATGTAAACAAACTACCACTACAAAGGCCTAAATATTTAACGACCAATAATTGAGTACCTACTAAAAAATTACTCTGTTAGCTAGTTGAATACCAGACGAGTTGTTAATCAAGATGATTTTAGAGTCTTTTTAAATATCATACTCTATAAAAAAACAGTCAGTCTGTTTGAACAAAAGACCAGTTTTGAAAATCCAGGTCAGTGAAATATGGTCCTGTGCTAAACTGTGTTCTCTAATGGCAGAAAACAGTAACTTACCAATATGTAACCTAGTTCTAACAGAGGATACCTCTGTGTTCCAAAAATTCTGTGTCTGAGCCAGCGGGAATAGATCCCACGTGTCTTAAAGACCACACTGGCTAACAAGTCAAGTAAAGCACAGATTAAGGTCCATTTCATCTAGTAGGCTTCTCTCTCAAAACTGATCTTATTGTAAAATGGATTACAGAAAACAAACCGAAACTGATTTGAGGAAACAATGCTTAAGTTTTCTTGTAACTTTTTTGGACCATATAGCTACTATGACCAAGGAAAGGCAATTTAATGTACTTTACATCTTTACTAGCAGTACTGATAACCGGTCTGGGACAAAACTTTTCATTTAAAAATTTTTCAGAACTTTGTAAAATACAAAGTTTTTACGCCAAAGTTGTATAAGATGAACTCAATATCGCACTTTGATTAATAGAGCCTACAATGTTTGTTGTGATTTTAATTTATTTCATCAAGATATGGTTTTCCTCCAATAATTACTTTTCTTTAAAACTCATATCCCATTTTTGTATTTTACAAAGTTCTGAAAAATTTTTTTAAATGAAAAGTTTTGTCCCAGACCTAGGTGTACAGTACTGCTAGTAAAGATGTAAAGTACATTAAATTGCCTTACCTTGGTCATAGTAGCTATATGGTCCAGGTTATTTAGTTCACAAGAAATATGTAATCATTGTTTCCCTCAAACAACACCCACTTTGTTTTCTGTAATCCTTTTACAATAAGATCATTTTTGAGAGAAGCCTACTAATGCCTGTGGACCTTAATTCCTAATGATAATTTATTGTTCACTTGTTTAGTGTGGTTAAAATGTTTATTTAGTTCCCACTGGCTCAACACAAATTTTGGAACACAAATTCTTTAGAACAATTTCCCTTTTAAAACTAGCGATCTGCCATCAGAGTACACAGTTTAGCCAACCATCCTTTCACTGACCTGAAACGCCTGTCTTTTGTTTTCAAACAGACTGGACCTTACCAATTTCAAAGATTTAACTACTAAAAAGATGAAACTTAAAATTGAACAACAACTTTTACTTGGTATTCAAATTAGCTTCCATGAATTTCATAGTAGGTACTCAATTAAAGTCGTTAAATATTTTACACTGGTAATGGTACTGAGCTGTTTACATTTCACTATAGTTTTATTTTCATATTTTTATGTTTGTGTTTTTAATTTTTGGATTTTACGTCTCACCCTTTTAGTTTGTATTTAAGCTTGTTCATTTTATATTTCGTTAGTATTTTGCTGAAGATTTATTATGACAATTCATTTTATTGTAATTTTATTGATTCTCATCATTGTTACAGTTTTTTCAGCCTGATGATGAGGTTTTATACCATGAGACCAACTTGTAATAAATAATGTTTTTCCTATTAGTTTGATCAATATTATTTATCATTAGACCATGGATATATATATATATATATATATATATATATATATATATATAAAAAATATGGTTTATATATATTGTATATCACTATATATAAATATATATATATATATATACATTAATATATATAATATATATATATATATATATATATATATATATATATCTATATATATATATATATAATAAATATATAATTTACATAACTTTTATAATTTATATGCATTGTACACAGTAAACCCCCGTATTTCCTGTTCTCATGTTTCAGGACAGTAGTGTCGCGTTTCTCTGTGGAACATATTATGTCATCATTGAAAAGTCACTGGAGACTTCATTTTTCACTGAAATATATTTACTAATTACGGTATTTTCTTATAATTTTCATGAATAAATGCACTTTTTGTGATAAAACTTTAAAATACTCAGGTATAAGCATTTTTTATAGGGTTTTAACCATTCAGTATTATTTGACCTATTAGTCTCTTGTGGACGTTATTCCCATTTGTTGTTTCACTGTATACATACATGCATATATATATATATATATGTATATATATATATATATATATATACAATATATATATATATATTACTAAAATATATATATATATATATATATGTATGTATATTATACATATAGTATATATATATATATATATATATATATATATATATATATATATATATATATATATATATATATATATATAGATATATTATATATATAAGATGATCCACTACATATATAATATTGATATATATATATATATATATATACCTATATATATATATATATATATATATATATATATATATATATTTATATATCAATATATATTTATATATATATATAATATTGTATATATATTATATTATATTATATTATATATATTTATAATATAATATATATATTATATATATTTATATTATATATACTATATATATATATATATATTTCTGGATCGGGGTCCCATGTTACCCGGTGAAAAATCCATTCAGTACTTATTTCTAGATAATTCCGTTGCTAGATACCAGAGAAAGCTAGATGAAATGCTGGAGTTACTACCCCCAGAGCGAGCTCCACTAGATGGAGTCGTGTATGGAAAAGGGTGAACTACAAAAACACGGAACCTTATCCTATAGAGATTCCCAATGTCAAAAGTCCCAACGAGAGGTGCCGATACAAGCCCATGCACTACTCGCGGACTGTATACAAGGCAACACTAGTCGCATTCCATTTTAGCATGCAATTTCATTCACACGTAATTTCGTTGTGATCCTTATTTTGTGCTCTATTTTGGCATTTTTTTATGGCATCCTGCAAGGTTCTTCTTCAACAACTTGAGTACCAGTGTTTTGTTGTTTTTAGGCGATTGAGGCTCCTTATTTTCCTTTAGTTTAATAATTAAAGGGATTTATAACACCTGTCTCGATCTCCTCTCACGGCATCTCTTGACCTCTCTTGGTCTTGGGTCGGCATGTTTGTTTTGTGTTATTTATTAGTATCCCTTTTGTTTGGGATATTTTACCAATTAATGATTACTAACTTTAGTGGGTTTGATTAATTTTATGTTTGTTCTGTACCCTTTTCTTGCTATTTAGCGTTTAGGCTACGAGCTACCCCGTATTCGCTTTTTATCATGGCTTCATTACGAGGTGATGTTTAGCGTTTAGGCTCCTACCCCCTCGGGCCCATTCGCATTTTATCATGGCTTCATTATGTTTAGCGTTTAGGCTATTACCCCTCGGGCCCATTAAGCTTTTTATCATGGCTTCATTACGAGAAGTGATGTTTAGCGTTTGAGCTTTTCGCTGCATCATGGCCTCATTATGCCTTAATTTTGTCCCTCACTTCTCTTAGCCTTTGGGGATCTTATTTTCATTGGTACTGTTACGGTTTTTACTTTGTTTTTATAATTTTGTTTATTTTGTGAATTTTGTGTTCCCTTCCTGGTCAAGTGCTGTCTTGCTGTTTAGGCTACGTGGTTCCCCCTCGGGCCTATTAAGCTTATTATTTTGGCTTTATTTTGCCTTATTTTAAACTCTCACTTCTCTAAGCTTATGGGAACATGATTTTCATTGGTACATTTAAGTTTTGACCTTGTGCTCGGATGCTTTTGAATTTTGTTAATTTTGGGTACTTTCATTTAACTGGAGGTCGGCCATTTCCCTTCACGTTCATGTCGTGTTGGGCCTGCCTATCCTCCTACATGTACCTTATCGAAAATTTTTGTTTTATTATGCATTTATTTTGTTATTAGTTAGTCTTTACCCCTCTCCTAGGCTTCCTTCCTTTGCATCGCCTCAGTTAGGTTAGCCTAGGGTTGGCTATAACACTTTTTCCTTCAGGGGAAAAATCGTTAAGGGGGACGATCTCGATCTGTACGTATGAGTTTCATGTCTGTGATCTCGTTCTGTACATGTGTTTTATGTCTGGTGCTTCCCTTTGTTTGGTTTTGGCTTGGATATATTGCCTACGTCCACCCTCTCCCTGTTTCGGCTTTTCACTTAGGCTAATGTTCCTAATAAGTTAAGCTGGAATAGCGAGGGTTTACCTGCGTAGCCTATCCTAGTTCAATCCTTCTTTGGGTTGCTTACCATTGGTGACCGGGAGTGCTCTCCCCACTCCTGTTCACACTTCTTTTACCGACTATATATATTTTATTTTGTGGTATCGAGAATCCCCTTCTCTCCCTTTTATCTTTTGCTCTCTCTCTCCCCTTGGTTCGTTTTCAAGGTTTGTTAACTTTCCAAGGCTTGAGAGCAATTTATCCTTATTTTGTGCTGTAGCCTACATCCCCTCCCTCTGCATTGATTGGTTGTCCCTCGGTGTGTCTGACCTTATCGGTTGGCACTCCACCTGGACCTGGAGGTGACCGGGTGCTCTCCCCACTCCTGTTCACACTCCTTTTACCTTTCTTTGCTCTCCTGGCCGTAGGGTTTTGCCCTTCCTCTCCTTTTCTCTCGCTCTTGTCGTGCAACACAGCTCACATAGCGAGGGGATCTATGAGGATCTCTGGGTGCCCGGGGAGTGCTGTCCCACCCCTGGTCGCTACTTTGGGTTACCAACCTCCTGGCCTATCCTTCCCCCTTCCTTTTACGTCGACTGTTTCCCTTCTTGGTGCTTCCTACATGTTCGCACCTCACTGTTGGGATCTCATACGAGGCCAGTTAGCGTTTTCCACCTAACTGTCTTCTGTTTTATTTACTTTCGGCATTCCCCCTCCATTTTGCTACTACCTGTTCGGTGTTTCGTTATCTTGTTGGGCGCTCTCCTTGCTTACTGCTCCGGCGATTTTAGTGTTTAGCGGTCGGCGTTTATTCCACCCACCGCTCATCGCGTTCAGGATATCCTCCTCCGGGGTTTTCCTCTCTTGGCTGTGAGTGCGCCCACTTCCGAACAGTTCATAACCTTCCCACTATGTTTGTATCCGTCACATATTGTTCAAACATGGTCGCTCCGAATGTTCCGTTGACTCTGTTTTTATGTCTATGAGTTTTGTCCTGTTAGCCCGGTTTTCTCTCGGTTTTCTCCGGGGTTTTCCTGGTCTGACTAGGCTAAGTCGCTGCTACGGTACTCTGCTCCGGCATCCGTTCCAGCATGCCCACTTCTCATACGTTTTCAGCTGGTTTTGTCGAGTGCAGGACTCCGCTATCCTGCAACAAGCCAGCGGTAACGGAGTCTTTAGTTCCCATTCCGGTGCGCAGTATGTTTTGGAGAATTTATAGTTTGGCACGGAAGGTTGTGAAGTATGCTATGCTCTCTCCGAGCAAACTTCTTGATGAACCCGTAGGTTTTATATACACCTGTCGGTTTTACCTCCGCCAAACTCCGCCTCATGTGGCTTATTCTTGGCTCGGAAGGTTGTAAAACGCGCTATGCTCTCTCCGAGCAGGCTACTTGATGAATCCGTAGGTTTTATTTACACCAGTCGGTTTTATCTCCGCCAAACGCCGCCTCATATGGCTTATTATTAGTCGTTTGGTACCCGGCAGGTTGCGTTATAATTTATGCTCTCTCCTGAGCAGGCTACCTGATGAATCCGTAGGTTTCATATACACCTGTCGGTTTTACCTCCGTCAAGCTCCGCCTCAGGTGGCTTATTAATAGTCGCTCTTTAGGTGTTTGGGCTCTCTCCGGCGAGATTCTCGGTGGATCGGTAGGTTTCATATCGCGCCTATCGATTTCCCTCCGCCAAACTCCGTCTCCGGGCGAGATTCTCGATAAATCGGTAGGTTTCATATACACTTATCGGTTTTTCCTTCGCCAAACTCCGTCTCATATGACTTATTAATAGTTGCTCCTCTGGTGTTTGGGGTCCTAATTTCCCCCTCCTGGAGGCCGGCCGCAATCTCGTAACTCTTCGCTTCAAGTTAGCTGTTTACGGAGAGTTTTCTGAAGACGTTGCGGCCTTCTGTCCCGTTCTCGAACCTGTGAACATCGTCCCGGAGTGATAAGTAGGTGCGAGCATAAGTGAGGCAAACCTTTTCCGCTTAGCTCGGAATTAGGCTAGGCAAACTTTTCCTTTAGGGGATTCGTTAGCTCCTCATCCCTTTTCGACGGTTCCTGGTCTACCGTCCCTAAGGTGAAATCAGTATAAAAAAAAAAAAAAGACCCTTTTTTAAACCAAGAAGACCCACTCCGGGGCCCCCTCGAGGACGTCTCGGATCTCTAATCCGGTGCCGTCTACGAGTTTGGCCTCGTCTTCTGGTAAGGGACACGGCCCAAGCAAAGCAAGGCGGTTACCCCCTCCTTCCTTTGTTGAAGACTCTTTTACGGGTCTCCTTATAAGGAGCTCGATTTGAGGGTCATTGTCAACCTATCAAACTATCTATCTACCTCATGGTCCGTGCCTTCCCTTTCCCAGGAGCTTAAATCCCAAAGAGATTAATCTCAAGACTCATTGTCAATGGATCACCTGTAAAGTCCTGCTCCGTTCCGGAATTCTATCGTTCCGGACACCTCCACCTCTTTTCCCCTCCAGTCTGGGGAACCTTTGACGCCTAACCCTTTATGCTTCCCAGCATGAAGGCACCCTCCTATCGGGGGTGTGGACACACGGAGGTTGGTGGAATTGCATTTCTTCCCTTCCGGCCTGGTATCCCCTTATCCAGGTTTTACCAGACTGTCAGAAGGAGCATGGCATCTATCTGGCAGGATCCCTAAGAGAGCTCTCATCTTCCCTAGGGGCTGGGCACATCGTCTCCGTTGAGAACTCTAACGGAGTGGCAGGCGGAGAATTCCAAGTTCACGCCAGCTATGGGGTCTTACCGTGCTCTCTTTGAGAGCCCTGCTTCCTACCCCCTTGTGCTCCGAATGTAGCCCCTCTTATCAACAGGCTTGTTTTGAAAATAAACCGCTGACGCATTTCCGGAGACAGATATCACAGATACGTTCACAATGAATCTTCTAACCCCGGACTACTCTTCTAATTTATTCAGCGTACAGCTTCCTAAGCTTCCGAGTCAATTCCGGAAGCTGAAACAGGGTGTAAGTCAGGCTTTCCAGGCCCTGGAATTCTTTGACTTTAACAGAAACAATGTCTGTGGTATATAATGGCTTGTTCGTTGTTTCGGTCTGATAAAATCTCCTTGTCAGGTTTTCTGCAGGTCCCGCTTTATTTCATCAGTCCGGTTGGACAGCTCAAAACACTTTTTCGCCAGGCACGTTCCGCCTTGGGCCGAAAAATCTTATGAACAGTTTCACCTGGAGAATTAATCTTTTCCCCAGGTGGGCGTTGTTACGGTCCGTCCGGGGCTACTATTGTTACTCAGAGCCTCCGTTCTCTTGGGTGCCTACCTTACGAGCGGAAACAATCTGATCTTGCCGGGCCCTATCCCAAGTCCGGCAAGTTCATGTAGTTCAAAGCCCCCTGCTCAGGCGGTGGTGCGGGCTCTTCAGGTTTCTGCCCCTGGACAGCCGTCAGCCTCTCACTCCCAGCCTCCACCTCGATGTGTGCTGGGTTCAGCCAACACATCAGACCCTTGTAACACCCCGTGTGTCTCTGCCTCCCCATGTGCCTCCGCCGGGAGTTTTCTTTGCTTCATACGAAAAACCCAAGGAAAGAATTTTCACTAGACATTCTGCCAGAGGCTCTGACCCTCGGGGTTATCATAGGCGCAGGGAAGCATCCTGCTCCTCTCCGAGAAATTGGGAAGACATACGCTTCAGGGGAGACAATCAAGCCTCCTCCCTGTAGTATTTCTCATATGAGGGGGAGGCTGTACCATTTTCGGGGCCACTGGAACTTCAGTCCCTGGGCCCAGAGTATAGTTATCAAGGCCCGGGGTGGAGCTGGACTGTTTGTCCCCCTCCCCCAATCAGGTTCAGTCAGCTTCCGGCCAGAGTTCTGGGGGTCTTTGTGAATGGCCTGTCAGGCTTTTTTCAGTCTGCCAAGGAAGTTCCCTTCCACTGGAAAATTTTTCCGGGCGTGTCCCGTTTATTTTCCTCATTCAATGCGGCAAGTCTCGGTTGCTTACAGTCTTGTGGGTTCGGATCCTACTGCTCCGTGGAGCCGTAACCACCTCTATAGACCTTTCCGACGCTTCCTTTCACATCTTGGTTGCAGAAAGGTTCTATCCCTCCTTGGGATTCAGACTCGGGGAGCAGGCGTACCCCTTCAGGTTCATGCCCTCCTCAATGCAGCTCCAGAGTCTTTGCCAGTTTGAACAATACCGTAGTTCAACAGCTCCGGTATTAGAAGGTTATGCTAGCCGCATATCTAGTTGCCTGGCTCATTTGGGCACCCAGCGTCGGGAATTGCCTGAGGGTGCCGGTCATTATAATCGGTTTCTAGAGTCTCTGGGCTTCTAAGTAAACAGGAAGGAATCCCACCTGATTCCGGAGGGTAGCCTTCAGTAGTTGTGTATCCAGTGGAAGAGGAAAGAGATAGCAAGGGCGACCCTATCATTTCATCAACTCAAGCATACCTCTCGCCGTGCCCAAGAAAAGGTCTTGGGCTCTCTCCAGTTTGCTTCAGTGACAGTTCTCCCTCTGAAGTCAAAGCTGGAGTTTTTAACCGGGGTATGGCGGAGTCAGGGACGTGTCTTCCTGATTCCTCCTGTTTGAATAGTGGCCTCCGGCCTTGCACAACTGTCAAGTGCTTATCGGGTCAGTTCCTCTCCAGCTTTCCCCTCCGGCCTCAGTATTCCACACCGTCACCTCGCTGGGCGGGTGGGGTGGATATTTTTTAGCCCCATGAAGTACATGGAACTTAGTCGGTCACGTTCCGGCAGTTCCATATCAACGCTTTGGAGGGCTGTGGCAGTCTTCCTGTCCTTGGGAAACTTCTTCCTCCCAAGGGGTTTCATTTTTAGGCTGGTTCTGAACAAAACAGCAATAGTGCGCTGCGTAATCAAGTGGGTTCGGACTGAGTTGCTTCATTAAGGTTATGGTTCATTCTTCTCCATAACCAACAGCCACAAGTGCCTCTGTCTGCCACCCTTCTCGTAGGGGTCCAAAAGGTCACTACTTTTTCCCTATCCAGGGCCTCCCCCCTGGTGTTGGAATAGTCCTTAGACGGAGCGTCATTCAGGTAGTCTTGTGACCTTTTCCTGGACCTGGAAGTAGGTCTGTTTGCAACCCAATTCAGCCACAAACTATCAAGCTGTCACGTCTGGTATAAACTCAGCCTGCGTCAGCCCCCTCAAAGTTCTGTTGCCCTAGCTTTGTGGTCTTTGTGAATCTTACAGTTTAGGAGGAAACTGATATTGGTCCTGTTATTACTGTTTTCGTAAAATCAGTCATGGGATCCTACTCTACTGCAGTATGGTGCTGCAGTTAAGTAACTAGCACTCTTCACATAGTTTTCGAAGCTACAGTAATGATGCGGCCGCATTGGCCCCGAGGAAAGTGTTTTGTTGGAACCAGACTCACAGGCTCTTAACTTTCATCCCTAAGGTCTGTGTTCATCTAAGACCAGTACTCCGTCCACATTCGGTTTCCTGGTCTTTGAGTAATGTATCGAGTTAGCTTCGGTAACCAACAATCATCTTGTTCTTACCTTTCCTTGTTGGGGAAGACCCAAAATTTTTAATCAGCTTAGCTTCTAGTGTTAGTTTTCCTGTACTGTCTGCCCTGTCTGGCAGAACCAATCATTTTGGTTTCCCCTCATCAGGGGTAGTGTTGCGAATTCCTCACCCTAACTTTCTATCTACAGTTGAAGGTCCTCATTTTCAGTGGTCACCTTGGAAAGTACTCCCCTTTTACAAGGTCTGTTTCTGTGCCCAGTTTTCTCCTTACAGGCTTTTTTAGACAGGACCTCACAATTTTGTCAGATCCTCTCTTTTAAAAAAGGGGGGGGTACTGTCATTGGGTCTGCTATTAGGCAGAAAGTATTTTCTTAATACAAGCCTATTCAGGTTCAGTTCTAAGCTCATGATCTTAGATGGTGACCACTTACATTATTTTCATTACATGAATTTAGAGGACCTTACTAATGTTCAGGGTAGAATTCTCCTAGTTTTCAACGTCTCTATTTAAGTCTTTAATAGCATAAGAATGATGTTTATTTCTCTGTTATTATTTCACCGGCTGACACGGGACCCCGATCCAGAAAAAGGATTTTGACAAAGGAAAAATCTATTTCTGGAGAGGGGACCGTGTCACCCGGTGACCCACCCGTTTTTCATTCTCTCCCTCCCATGGTAAACATCATTCTAGTGGGGTGGGTGCTAACATGGAATGCGGCTAGTGTTGCCTTGTATACAGTCCGCGAGTAGTGCATGGGCTTGTATCGGCACCTCTCTCGTTGGGACTTTTGACATTGGGAATCTCTATAGGATAAGGTTCCGTGTTTTTGTAGTTCACCCTTTTCCATACACGACTCCATCTAGTGGAGCTCGCTCTGGGGGTAGTAACTCCAGCATTTCATTTAGCTTTCTTTGGTATCTAGCAAATTACCGAATTACCTAGAAATAAGTGCTGAATGGACTTTTTCACCGGGTGACACGGGCCCCTCTCCAGAAATAGATTTTTCCTTTGTCAAAATCCTTTATATATATATATTATATATATATATATATATATATATATATATATATATATATATATATATATATATATATATATATATATATATATATATATATATAGCAGTTAACACTAGTATTTATATGATAAATTTTTCAGGTATGAATGAAACACCACCAAAAAAAAAGTTCATAAATATATTCCCAACATTCTAAGAAATATCAAGAGAGGTATGCACAAAAATTCTGTTGTGTATAAATGTAAGAAAAATATATTCCTTTACTCACTGAAAATAAATATCTGGTAATTACTATACAATATGAAAATAATCACAATTCATAAATGAACTCATCCGTTCCGCAAATAATAGTTAAACATCAGATCAGTTCATAAATGTATTCCATAAAGTTATTGAAAATATGGTGAAAGCATATTTTATTAAAGATTCTCTGGTAATGGTGAAAATGTATTTTATTAAAGATTCTTTGGTAATGCACAAAATATTTCTTATGAATTATAGACTAGAGTATAAATGTTGCTCTGGTTATTTGAATCACTCATTCATCCAAAGTATGTTCCCTACGGAAGTGATGTCACATTTTGTTATTCAGGAAGTTCAAAGTCAATGCCTTGCAAACTAATCAGTAAATCTGGACATAAGTCGTATGTTTTGCCTTGAACTTATACCATTTCTGAGAGGGTAATTAATGAAGCTGACTTAGTGTTAGAGAGTTTGTTCCGATGTTTCGTCTTTATCAGATTCAGTTTTGAAAAAATGCGCTCAGCGTCTGCATTGGATGTTGGCAGTGACATAATGTTTAAGGCAAACTCACATAACGTTCTGAAGCCTGAACCACTTGGCTTAGCCGTGAAATCATAAAGTTCTTTAAAGCGTTTTTCTATATTACCATTGTATCTTAAACTATCAGGGATTTGTACTGTGGGGAAATGCCTCCACTCATCATCCAGTAATTGAATGTCATCAGAATAGACTCTCGGAAAGGATTCTACCAAATCTGCCAAAGTTGGGATGTTTACACGTGTATACTCACTTAGTACTTGATCTATATAAAAAATAGCCAATTTTTCCACAGCTTCATCTTTTCCTAATGGAAACCTTTTCTTAATCTCTAGACAAGCTACAATGAGAAATTCCCTGCAACGATTTCGAACATCATCCAGCATAGTTTGGTCTTTATATCGATCTCTTTGTACAAGAATATGAAAATATGACCCTAGGTATATTTTTCTAAGAGGGATGAAATGTCTCTTGTCGGCTGGATCAGTGGCAGATATATCATGAACAGAATCAATATATGACCTGTCCATGTAACTTTTCATAGGCTCAGAATATAACAACACTCTGAGTATGTAAGATATAGACTGTAGAATGTGCACTTTGGAACATTGAATTGAGTGTGGTGAATTTGGGGAGGACATATTTGAGAAATTTAAAATAAAGTAACGTTGAAGGGTCACGCAATGTTTCTAAGATATCACTAGCCATAACTAACCTTTCTTGGAGGTGTTTTTCTGTAAAAACAAAGTCAATGCATCCCATTGTTCCAGGATGCATTCTACAGCCATCTGGAAAGATAACCACCTAGTCTGTGAAACATCCGGTAATTTGTGAGGTTTTACATCACAAAATGCTTGAAATTCTTTGAATTCATGAAGCCTTTTAAAACTGTGAAAAAATGTATATGTTTCGGACTAAGTCCTCACATTTGCGAGGGAGTTTCTTAGCTGCTTGAGAACCACTTATGTGAGCCAAATGGCAGGTACATTTCAGTATTGTAATACCTGGAAATTCTTCTTTCAGTCTACTGGCCACCGAATTATGCTGTCCCATTAAATTGTTAGCACCATCTGCAGCAAAACCTATTAAGTTTTCCAAGGGAATATTTTCAATAAGATAGTTCTTAAGAATATCAAACAGATTTTTTCCAGTGCTGCCCCCATCATTACTGTCCCCGTCATATATATTGACTAGGTCTAAAAGTCTACTCTCTGTTGACAAACTAGTCTTATTAAGATACCTAGCAAGAATAGCACAAATTTAGAGTTAGTAATGTCAGTTGTTTCATCAATTATTAAGGAAAATTTGGTCACCTGCAGAATAGCAATCAAATCTGAATGTACAAATTTTGCTATGTCTTTGACTATTCTAGTTACTTTAGTTCATTTTAATCTTAGTGACTAAATGATTTTCAAGTTTGGAGCTGTATCTTACTTGAGGTCTACCAAATAGTCAACAGGCAAAAATATGTTGCACTCAGCACAAAATAGGCCTATCTTTACTTCAGCTTTTGTTACACTTATTTGGAAGCTCTCTCTCTCATCAGCTGGTTCCTCCTGGTGGAGAGACATATTACTGATGTGATGGTGACTGTCTTTGTGCCTTTTCAGTGAAGAAATCTCTGCAGTGAATGAACAATCATATATCAAGCACTCAGCTTTGCATGGATCATCCTTGCAATTACTCAGCCACTCCTTAAATGCATCCTCATGCATCCAAGCATCACAAAACTTTCGTTTCTTAGCCATTGAGGAACACAGAAAGATCATAGAGAAAAACCCAGTTTCAGACTTGTAATTTGTGTACACAAACAGCATTTCTCATGTTTATATACAATATATATACTGTATATATATTGTTGGTGTTCAGTTTATTTTAGTCCACCTTGAGTATGTTTTTCATTTTCTTTGTGAGCCTAGTGTCGTCATAAACGCTAGATGTTGTAATGAATGTTGATGTTGCAAAATTGCATTTTCCTTTATGCCTAATTTGTAGGTCTGTAATGTTTCTATTGAGTTTCTTTAAAGGAGTAATGACATTCATTTGTGTATTATCTTTTTCAAAAGTGTTTGGCTGTATCGTGTTGATAGTCCACTGTTTGTGTAAGGTACTCGGCCAGAGTATCCTTATCTTACGTTCGATTACGTGGACTGAGTTAAACGCAGTCAGAGAAATTGTTTTTGCATCTTCAAGACTTCTCCATGGTTGTGCAATGAGTTTATCGTCTTGGGAATAGTAAAATTCTTCTGGTAGGATTTAGACAAACTCCATAATGGGATTATATGTATATTCTGGAGATATTTGTACAACAGGGTAACAATGGGTCTACACAGGATGATTTCCCATTTTGATCTATCTGAAAGCATTCACGCTATAGCATAGCAAAACTATCACTTACACACACACGAACATACCATGACCTCGTTCCCAAGGATTCCTCACTGCGTACGTGACAGTTCTCAGCTCCGAACAAAAGAGGACGGTGACTTATGCTGATATACTGTCTATAAAGCAACACATTGCTGACATGTTCTGCTGACATGTGCGTCTCGATGGACTAACCTGTGATTCATAAACAACACTCCTCCTGTGTGCTCACACAGATATACAGTATATACTTTTTCTAAGTCCACTTAGATTATATTTGAATGGAACGAT
The DNA here is from genome assembly GCF_040412425.1 of Macrobrachium rosenbergii. NCBI lineage: Eukaryota > Metazoa > Arthropoda > Malacostraca > Decapoda > Palaemonidae > Macrobrachium > Macrobrachium rosenbergii. The sequence continues at coordinate 86,750,251 of NC_089748.1, read as the reverse complement.
GATTCCATTTTTCTGTATGTCATAACATGACATTTGCTCGGCCACGTAAAAACACAATAGGAACGAAATCACCAAAACATTCACTCATGAGTCAAGTATAACTACTCAAAAAGCAAAGCAAAAGCTATACATTTTCAATATTCATTATACTGATAATGTGAATGAAGATTATATATTTAAAACATATATATGTAGAAAACATACTTAGAAACATGTTTCATATTTGTGTGCACAAGTTACATGAATACATATGCAAAGATGAAGATTCAAAAATCAATGCCCAAAAATGTATCCAGACAAAACAATAATAATAATCATATGATGAGGTTATTTAAAATAGATAATTATGTAAATCAAATGAAACAGACATAACTCATAGTTATCCTATTAGATTAACCAGTATGGATATCCAGATTATTAAATGCATATCTTGATTGATCAACATGCCACTACATGTATATATTGACACATATGTATTATTTTTTTATTAAAGAAATAAATGTAGCCATTATATAAGAATACAGTTAATACCACCATTTTTCTTCTTCTCCTTGCATTTATTACCCCTGCAATAAAAACCTTTTCAGTCTTTCTCGGTGTAGTTGGGTTTTAATGAAAATAATGGCCAGTTATCACATTATTTAACCCTAAACACCCAATGATTCATATCGAATGGGGACCTACGAGCATCACAGGATTTCACAATGTCCTTTTTCAATCCTCGTGTTCTCTTCCATAACATTACGCTTGCAACCACGCCCACGGATCCTAGCAGCATACCGATGGCAATCAACACGTAGAGGAGAATAAAGTCGTGGCGAACAGTAGAACGATGCACAGGAGAAAACAATGCTGCAATAGCGTTTTCGACGGGCTTACTGTAGGGAATTGTCAGACTTTGCAGCCTTGTGTTCCCCCATGATGTATTGATGAAGAAATTACGCCCACAGATGATAGTATCTGCAGCGTGGATAACTAGCGACGACGTTGTAGCAGTGTAACCATCATTAACGACGAACATGTTCCCTGATGCCCCAGTTCCGTCCGGACAAACGATGCTGTATGCTTCCACAGAGAAGACGAATGCCGTACCATTCAAAAGCCTGTGAGGAAACTGATTGTCGTTATACCTGACCAGACCATCCAAACAATGTTCACGTGCATGGGGAGAGGTTCTGTTAAGTACTAAGTCCAATTCGCATGAACCCAAGGACATATTAGATATATTCCTGAATTCAAACAAATCGATCTTGCACACCTTAAAACCCATAACATCATAGCAATCATTTAACAGTTCTTGATCTCTGACTACCGTATAAGTGTCCTCATTGGCGGAAACCAATACTAGAGCTGACAGATTATTAATAATAGGCGTCGAGACGTTAGATACATACGTAGGAAAAGGCGAAATCTTATACGCTTTCCACGCATCTGATGGGTTAAAAGGAATGTCGAGTACGATCTTATCAAGGTCAACTTTAACTGTGATCAAACTGTAATAAAATTCAGTCTTATGAAAAGCTACTACTGGAACATAACGCATTCTATCATGAGCATTACTGATAATTTGAGCAAGATCTTTAATTAGTAACAAATGAGGAGACAATACGCCTTTAGCAGCAAGTGTTATAGCTTCTGCATAATCTTTTGATTTCTCAATAAAGCTTGAAACTCTCGAGGATACATGATCAATTTTAGTATGATAATACATCAAAGTTGCTAACAAAACACTTGAGTGTCATGAACCTGATTGAAACGTCGTGATTGTTCGTTTACTTTACTAATTACGCCGTCCAAAGCTTGAATATGCTTGTTTAGTTCTCCTGCTAATACCTCTTGTTGATGTTCCAGATTTTCGATTTTAACCCTGTGATCGCGAAGTTTAAGCCGATTAGAAATTCCTAAACCAAGACCAGCTACGGAACCAACCAAGTTTAATACCGCTAAAACAAGTGGGTTACGCCTTTCTGTAGCGTCATGAGGCATTGACCACATAAGCAAATCATGAGCTAAGATTTCAGCTTTGCATGTTTTATTCCTTAATTCCCAGAAAAGCATATTAACCGTGTCACTAACTTGATTAGGCAACGTTGGATCATTGTTAAATAAATATGATTTATGCAAATCTTCAAGGGATTGAGCAAAAAGAGTCAATTCCGATTTTAGAGCTAGTACTTCATTTTCACTAATAAAGATAGCGTTCATATCGACTTCTAAGACTATATTACTCTCAGTTAGAAAGAAATTATTCATTTCCTCTACAATAGAACCATGATGTAAAGTTATTTCAGAACTCTTCCCAATCACAAAAAACACTGATAGGAATAGTGCGTGGTATAATTTGACAAGCTTCATGTTGGAGCCTGCAAAAAAATAATATTTTGTAAATGATGTATTTAAAAAAAAAAACATTGCACCACTCAAATGATATATAAGGATTAACAGAAAAATATTTCTCTCAACAATTAATTTTTTCATAAACCATTGTCTTAAGCCCTCACATGAGAGATAGACACCGTTCGAACATGCGTTGTATCGGACTGATTTCGAATTTTAAGTCGGTTACCCACTAAAACTTCGATAACTGTGAAAGGACCTTCAAATTTAGGCAATAACTTCCAATTTAGCCTTTTCCTAACATAAACCTGTACATATACTGTATCTCCTTCTTGATAAGGCTTTGTGACCTTAGCTTTTTTTTTATCATGTGTGTTCTTCATTAACACTTGAGCCTGTAAGAGGTTTTGATAAAGTGTCTGAAATCTACTCCAGCTAACATCTATTATATCCTTCAATGGATCTGACAAACTAGTTGTCGATGTCAGAATGTGGAAGGGTGACCTAGCAGGTATCCCGTAAACAGCTTCATGGGGAGACATACGGATTGAAGTATGATAATTGTTATTTAGGGTACTGGACACAGTGGGTATTGCAGTATCCCAGTTTGGGTCCATACCGCCTATGTTTACACGCAGTATGTCTAACACCTTCCTATTAACACGTTCGACCAAACCATTAGATTCAGGATGGTAGATCATCGTATTGATTTTTTTTATTTGAAGAATCTCACACAATGAGTTAAGGAAGTGATTATTGAATTCTCCTCCCGAGTCGGAGATTATCATATTTGGGATCCCGTGTCTGCATATATAGCACTCATAAAACTTCCTAGCACACTCAATAGCTGTTTTACTTTTTAATGGTATTAGTTCAGTATACCGTGTAAGAGCGTCTCTTATCACTAAGAGGTTTTTATTCCCTCGGTCTGTCTCGTAAAAACCTGTCAATAAATCAAGGTGTACCCTTTCAAAAGGTTTGCTAGGCACAAGATAAGTTCCGAGACCTACAGGATTCTTAGTATGGCCCTTATGTCGGAAACATATATCACAGTTTTTAATATATTTCCTAATATCTTTTAACATAGTAGACCAGTAAAATAAAAACTTGGCCTTTTGGGATGTTATTTCGAACCCAGGATGACCATGCAAAGCATGGTTGTGAAGCCATTTGAGAACGGTGGGTATTAACGTAATCGGTCTACTACCTGGTCGTTAGTCAACTGTGTTGAACTCCTGGTTTTCCTAGCCACAGATCAGCATAGAATGTTATCCTTAACCAAGAAATATTGGTTAGTATAGTTCACATATTCCTTATCATCCGGTTTCCTATTTAATGCATCTATTATTACTCTTAATTTCTGATCTTTCATTTGTTCTTGTCGTACTGAATCTAAATTCCACCCTATATCTATAATATTCTCTGTTGTTTGGGCTAAGGATTGACCATTTTCGATAGCAATTTTCATGGCCTGCGAAGAAATTGGAATTTCTTCTAGATCATCGAATGGAAATGATTGAGTTGGTACGGATTACGTGATAACGCATCAGCTATTACGCTTGCTTTACCGGTAAGTATCCAATTTTAGCTCCAAAGTCCTGATAATCATATGCCACCGAGTTCTTTAGGACTATGATTGAAACCTTTAAAAAGTCAGTAAGGGGCTTATGATCAGTCAGAACCTAACACTGTACCCATAGATTATATATTTAAAATGTACCAACGAATTAGCTATCGCTAAACATTCTTTATCTATTACTGCATATTTCTTCTCTGATGTTTTTAGTTTACGAGAATAAAAGGCGATGGGAAAAAACTTGTTGTAATGCCACTGGAGTAACACACCTCCTATCCCTTGGTCTGAAGCATCAGTTGCAATAATAAATTCTTTAGTAAAATCGGGAAACTTTAGAATAGGAGCAGAACTAATTTTCTCCTTCAAGGTATCAAAAGCAATTTGATGTTGGGATTCCCATTTAAAAATTACGTCCTTCCTTATGAGATCAGTTAAAGGAGCTGCTATTACTGAATAATCTCGGATAAACCAACGATAATAACCCGAAACCCCGAGAAATTGCTGTATGGCTTTAACATTACTAGAACAGGAAATTTACTAATAGCAGAGATTTTATCATGGACTACTTTAAGACCTTGCCGAGATACCATGAAACCCAAATAGACTAATTCATCTTTAAAAACTCACATTTAGAAATTTTTACCTTTAAATGATGTTCTCTTAACCTTTGAGGACTATTTCTAGTTTACTTAAATGTTCTTCTAAGGAATTAGAAAAGATTACTAGATCGTCCATATAAGCATGGAGAATGTTCCTAGTAAATCTCCGAACACTATATTGATCATTCTAGTGAACGTTTAGGGGCACAACGTCAGCCCAAATGGCATACGTGAGAAATGCTGCTTGACCCTGAGCTGTACTAAAAGCAGTATCTGTGTACTGTCCTTAGCTAAGGGTATCTGGTGAAAGCCTTTAAGAAAGTCCAAGGAAGTAAAGAATTTATTCTGCCCTAATAAAGATAAAATATCATCTGTACATGGTACTGGGAAACGATCAGGGATAGTTTGGTCGTTGAGCTTTAATGTTTTTCAGTCAACACAAATCCTCCAGGTTTTATCCTTTTTGGTACTACTATCAAGGGAAAATTATAAGGACTGTTAGATTTCTTAATAACCCCTCCTTTAACATTTTATCTACCTCTGCATTGATCTCATTCAGAAATTTGGCCATAGAGACGATATGAAGGTACATAAATGACTTTGTCCTTATCCTTTAAAACGAATTTGATGTTCGATGACTTCCGTTTTGCCTAAAAACTCCAGTACTAGTAGAAAAACATCACTATATTTGGATAGAAGTTCAAAAAATTTCTTACTTATATCCCTATCTAAGATGTCTGCTTCAATTTTGCCTTTAATTACTTTTTAAAAGAGGTTCATCAATTGCTGATTCAGTGGAGTTAATTTCAGCAACTGTAAATTCGATGTTTATATGCAAAATATTGACAATATGCTGATTTTCAAATGTATTGTTAAAGCAGCATTTAAATGATTAAAAACTTCAATGTTGACCCAATGATCAGATCAGAATTTACTGTGTACAACGCTTGCATGACTGAAAGTCCATTGATTTTTAAAGTGTCAGGAAGAATTAAAACCTCTGAGCCTGGTATCTTTTTCTAACCCTGTACCGTCAGATATGGTGGTGTGTTTGGCTCAATGATTTGTGTAAACGCAGCAATGGCGGGTGCCTGAGAGTTATGCTGGGTGGTGCTAACAATTTCATCACTTATAGAGACAGGTGACTGGTTCTTCTATGTACGTTAAAAATCACTGACTGTCTCCTTCTGATCCAAAACAGATTTCAATGTGTGTGAAGACCGATAGAATTTTCATTTTTATAAACACTCCGTGTTTTGCCAATGTCAAAATTACGTTATGTAATGACATTGATGGATAACCCATAATAACTACTGGGTACATACTAATATTACTTTTTCAATAATTATAAAGGTGTCCGTGAAATGTTTTGTTGCCAACCTGTATTGTATTTGAGTTGTTCCCAAATGTTCTCCAATTTTTATTGCCTATTCCTGACAAACGAATATTTGCGTTCTTCAATTAGGAAATTTGGAAAACAACAAGTGATGAGTACGTAAATCCATTATGTTACGTGGATACCTGAATCAAAAACAAGGTGAAATGTTTTGTTCTAATGACTAACTGCATGCAAAGTTGGCCTGATTTCTTCTGAACCAATAATAGCAGTTGTATTTTGCAAAAATCTACGGGACCGCGATGATGCATGTTTGGAAAAATCTACCTCATTTTCTGTAAGATTCCTGTCTTCAACATATCTTGAAGAATATTAAATTGATTATCTGATTCAAAAAGTGATGATAACCCAACATCACTCTCCTCCCCTTTAAAAAAGGCTGAAAAGGTGTTTGTCTGTCCGCTGGCATTCTGAAAATTCACTGACGTCTGGTTATTTTGAACTGCTGAGTTTGAGTTGACTTTCCTGAGGAATGATTTGAAGATGCTTGTTTCTGCCCTACATTACTGTTCTGCTTGAATTGTTTGTTCTTTCCCCACGGTATTGTTCCTTTTTGTATCATTACCAGCACTTTGGGTGTTTGTGTTACTGTTTGGACTTTTTTTCTTAGCGTTGCACAGATTATACCTGTGAGATGAACTGTTATGAATTGAACAATACCGCTCCTACACTCATTTATCATGGATGCCCTGGACGTTTACAATTAAAGCAAACGACTGTTGATGAATTATTTGTCACCAAGTTAACCTGTTGGTAAGTGATGGAGATGTGTGATTTTTGTTTTTTTGTTTAGTAAAAGCCTGAACTAGAGAAGGATCGAGACCTGTCACATTTGGACAATTGTTTCCGAATTTGTCTATAGATATCTAATTCTGTGCTATCTGATGTTAATTTCTCATCAAAACACTTAATCAAAGGTTCAGGTAACATCGCTATCAGATTAGTGTCAAATAAACCAATTGTATGCAAAGAGATTTGGAACTGAGATGGACCATTGACCCAACTTGAAACATCAAACTGTTCTATATTCTTCGAGCCTATCTCCTATCAGAGCTGCCCATCCACCACACTGAGATTAGTCATAAATGCTTCTTTAATTACATTACGCAAAGCAAGGACTTCATCCAGTGCATCCTCGCTCCCATAGATGGAACGTAACACGGTTTTGAACTCATCCTAAGTGACTGTTTCTTTAAAAGATATTCCCAAGTGATTCGCACCTGCATCCCCTTTAGCATAGTCTATTCCACTCTTTGCCCCATTCTATTGTAAAGACTGATAATTTTATCTTTTGCCGTGAGTTTTTCACAGACGAAAAAGACTCAACACCCTTTCAAAAATCCATTAACCTGACCTACAAACGGTACAATTGCTTCCTGCAATCTAGCATTAACTACTGTCAGTACAGGATTCTGTGGGGAGCTGTATAATTAGTAAAATTGATACCTGGGCTTGGAGGAGTCATCTTCTTTGTTAAGTCTCCTAGTGTACGCCTATTCTCTAAGTGATTTTGAAACCTATATGAATAAACACGTCTGGACTTAACCTCATATATCTATACCAGTAACGTTAAGTAAATCCTAACAGAGACTCATATATTCGCTAAAAATAACATCACCTTGAAAATGCATCATACAGTCCAATATCAATTTGTAATAAATGCACTTTTTGAAAAAGAACAGAATTAACCATATAAAATAAAAAATAAAGAGCACAAAAATAAAAATGAGATACCAGGAACCGCCACTTTGCAAGGAAAGAGTATTAATTGCTTTACCGAAACACCTTATATCAGCAACCTGCTGCCCGAGTCAGGAACCACTGCAATATGAGATCACTAACTACAGTTATAGATAAAAGGTTGTAGCCAGAGCTTTATATTGGACACTGCAAAGGTTGACGGTTCCTCTGCCTCCGACTTCCGCTGCTGTCCAGGTACACGATCGGAAGGTCCTACTGTGGGTGTTGAATTTTCTTATGTTGTGATATGTTGATTGGAAATGTCGCTGCACTTGAAACGCGTCGAACATACTGGGGATCTTCTCTCTGAGCGCCAATTAAAGATGTATTATCAAGGTCAAATGTTTCCACTTTCATCTAAACTTAGCTGATAGACAAGACCCTCCTGGTGTTGTATGTTTGCCTTCATCTTCCAAGACGTTTGATGTACACAACTGTTTACTGGTTGTTGACCCAGTATGTGATGAAGATGACGTAAAGTCTATGGTTGTTTAGGCATCTTGTTAATCGTAGTTTCCTTTCTGCTTCCTTCAAAATGTAATTGAGCTAAAACCATTCTGTAAGGTACTCTCTCAGAGTATCCTTATCTTATTTCTGAGCACCATGGACTGAGTTAAACAGCATCAGAGAAATTGTTTTTGCATCTTCAAGACTTCTCCATGGTTGTGCAATGAGTTTATCATCTTGGGAATAGTAAAGTTCTTCTGACTAGGATTTAGACAAACTAAATGGGATTCTGTGTATATTCTGGAGATATTTGAGAACAGGGTAACAAATGGGTCTACACAGGATGATTTCCCATTTTGATCTATCTGAAAGGGATTCACGCTATAGCATAGCAAAACTATCACTTGGCACACACACACACGAACATACCATGACCTCTGATTGACTTGGATTCCTCAGAGTGGCTTGATGACAGCATCATACAGCTACCAAAAGAGGACGGTGACTTATGCTGACATACTGTCTATAAAGCAACACATTGCTGACATGTTAGCTGACGAGTGTCTATTTGAGTTTTCTGTGATTCATAAAAACAATGTCCCATGTGCTCACACAGATATATATACTTTTTCTAAGTCCATTAGATTATATTTGAATGGAACGATGATTCCATTTTTTTGTTGTCATAACATGACATTTGCTGTAGGTGCCTGACAGGTTGTTGGAACTCCAAAACCCTGCAACTGGTATGAGTTCATTCTTTTATTCTGTTGCCATGTAAACCTTTTATTATACATTCTGTACAGTGAATAAAAGCCAACTGATTATGAAGATATCATCTTGTGCTTCCAATCCAACCAAGTTTTAACAATGGTTATGGGCCCAGTCACAAAATGAAGATGAGAAGACAGTTAGCGGTGTAATGGTAACAGTAAGCTAGGCTATGGACATTTTCGCAATTGTTTTTTTTTTATAGTATTTAGGCTGTGATTCGCACAGAGTACCAAGGCTAGTAGTAGATATTCTGGATTAATGCAGAGCCTTCTTAGCAGGGACAGAGTTGTACACTTCACAAAGAATCGTTGTTGGATTACTGTCATTTTTGGTGTGCTGTCATCATCTGTGGATGTCAAGTGGAGTCTCCTGTCACCATCGACTGTCGTCGTCATCATCGCTGATGTTGGATTACTAATGTCATTTTGGTGAGTTGTCAAGAAGATAAACAACCATGGAGCCCGGTAAGATTACCTTAGTACCGTTAAATGAGAAGAAATATGCTACGTGGAAAGTGCAGGTAAAAATGCATTTGGTAAAAGATGATTTGTTCAGAATTGTGGAAGGGACAGAAGAAGCTCCTTCTGCAATAGATGCTGCAGCTGTTCGGAAGTTTGAGTTAAGAAAGGACAAGCTTTTGCTAGTTGTGTTAGCAGTAGAGCCTAGACTTTTTTTGACTTAGTAGGCAATCCTAAAGATCCAAAAGTGGTATAGCAGAAACTGCAGGATACATTTCAGAAAAAGTCATGGGCCAATAAATTCAGGTTAAAGAGAAAATTGTACAGTCTGAATAGCTGAAGCATGGTGATGATTTACAAGGGCATCTTAAAACTTTTGCAGAAATTTTTGAAGAATTAGCAATTATTGAGATCCAATAGAAGATGAAGACAGGGTAATAAATTTATTAGCTTCACTTCCTGATGATTATTCTTCAACTTTGAGTGACAGCTCTGGAAGCTATGGAAAAATTTCCTTCATGGGAATCGGTCACTGAGAGGTTGCTTTCAAGAATATAAAATTAAAGGTTTTGATAGGCTTAAAATTTTTGCAGGAAAGTGAAATTAAGTCTTATAAAACGTTGCTAAACAGAAAAAGAGTGTTAAGTGTTTTGAATGCAACAAGACAGGTCATGTAAAGAAAAATTTTTATATTTTTATTGAAAAGTGCAAGAAAAGGAAAGAGAATGATGAAAAGAGTCAGGGTCATAAGGTTAAAGAAAGCCTAGTTACCAAAGAGCAAGGTAGTGGTGATGAGGTTACTTTATTTGTAAGTGCTTTATCTACTAGTGATACATGTAATGACTCATGGGTACTTGATTCAGGTGCTACTCAGCATATGTGTAATGATAAGTCTTTCTTTTCTGATTTTGTAAATCTGAGAACACTTGTTAAAGTTGAAGTGGGTGATGGGAGACCACTTACAGTTGTTGGCGAAGGCTCTGTGTCTTTGCAAGTTAATTTGCCTAACAATAAGGTAGAAAACTGCATACTTGAAAAAAGTTTTGTATGTGCCAGGTTTAGCTCATAACTTGATTTCTATTTCTCAGGTTACATTAGGAGGTAAGGTGACACAATTTTATGAACATTCATGCAAGATTTTCAGTAAGAAAAATAAGTTGCTAGCTGTGGGGAAAAAGTTAGGAAAATTATATATGCTTGATTGTTTCCCCTCAAGGCAGCTGCTCCCCCTAGTTCAAATGTATATTCAGATGAAATGTTATGTTGCCTAGACGATTTTGTCATCTTGGAATGAATAATGTGAGAAAGTTGATTTCAAAAATGTGGTTAATGGCATTGATAGAAAATTACTAATGACTCATATGTTTGGAAAATTGTTCTGATGGTAAAATATCGGAGATCCTCATTTCCTACTGAGAGGTTAGAAAGAATATAAGGTTTTAGTTGTTCTGGCACAATATACAAACCCTCGGTCCTTTACATTAGGGATTACTTTCAGGCGTAGGCTGAAACGGCCATTGAACTTCAAACAAGGTGGTTAGGCAGTTAACTTGGCTGTCCGGGAGGCGGAGTACCATCCTGCCCAGATGTAAACATTCCAATTTGCTTTTGGCCGTTGTAGCTGTTCGGACATTGATCTTCGCCACTCTCTGCCTGACAGCAATATTTCTTCTCTTTGGTGGGAAATTCTTGTTGTTTTTTTTATCAGTTCATGGAAAAACCAACTAAGCCCTCCTATCCCCAGCATGTGTGTCCCGGGTAGGGGGAAGAAATGTAATTCTTTTAGATCTCAAGTCGACGTGGACCCACACGCCCTCTGTACATCTTGCAGGGGACGTGTGTGTTCATGCGAAGATACCTGTAGTGAGTGTTGTTCGTGGTCCTCCGAGCAATGGGGCAAGTTCGAAGGGAGGCGACGTTAGCGTCGTAAGCCTACCAAGGAGTCGTCCGAGGGAAATACGCCCCCGACGACTCCGTTGGTGGCGAATGTGTCAGGCTCATTTCTCCCTCCCGGCGAACTTCCCCTTCTCGCTCCCTCTCCCTCGGGTGAGGACTCCCCCTCCCCTTCCTCTTACGTTTCATCGTTTGTGGAGGGGCGTGGGGGAGAGTTGGACCACGACATCCTCTCGAAGTCTCTTCCCGTTCCGGAGTGGAGTTTTTTATCCGGAGCGAGTAGAGGCTTTTCATTTCTGACCGACTTTTGCTTCAGGTCCCAGACTGGATAGCCAGACACTGATTCCCAGCACATCCTGGCTACACCTGGGCCTACCTTTAAAAATGGCACTGGAGGGATTGGCTCCCCTGCCCCCTCCAGTCACGACCCACGTGGCAACGACAGTCACCACTTTTGTATAAACCTTCTCGAGGTTTGCCCAGATGCCGATGTCAGTTGCATTGCATCTGGACACCCATTTTCAGTTATTTCATCCGCGGTGCAGCACGCTGTTCCACTGCCGCCTGGCTTTCTGGCTCCATTCACGCATGCTGGCCCTCTCCTACATGGTGACGTCATCATATCCTTACGTGACTCATACTGCCCCTGTTGCTGACCATGGCCTGTCCTCGGATGGTTCCTCGTCTGACTTTCCAGCCCGGCCCTTCGCCTGCTTCCATCCCCATTCCATCGACCCTGGCTCAGCCCGACCTGGCTGCACGCCGGGCCCATGCCTGAATGGCTCCTCACTGTTCCTGGCAGGAGGGGCAAATGCTGGCTCGAAGCACTGTCGTTGCCTGGGATGTGCCTTCTGCTGCAACCCCTCCTGCTGTTCCTGAGTCGGCTGCCTCGCTTCCTGGCTTGGGGACTTGACTGCATTCCTGAAGCAGATGGTGAAGAAGAAGAAGAGGAGATCTAGGAAGGTGTCGTTGTCGTCTTCATCTTCATCATCGTCATCTTCGTCTGCTGCTTCTTCTGCTTCTCCTTCCGAGGCTTCGCAGCCGAAGAAGAAGTCTGCCTCTACCCCCCCAAGAAACCTCGTACCGAGACTTCTAAGGGTCTGCCTCCTTCCACAGGGAAGGCAGTGGGATCTCTCGTCGGCTCTTCCCGATCCTCGGATCAGGGAACCGCTGCCCCGGCCTCCGGGCCAGGGGTACTGGGAGCCAAGGGCATGCAGACCAAGGTCGGCACTCCCCCCTGCTGCGCCTAAGAAACTTCCTGCATCTAAGGCCAGCGAGTCCGCGTCGGACACTCGTTCGCGAGTTGCTCCGAGTACCCAGGTCCCCAAGGAGACCCGGGTACCCCAGTCTGATACGGGAGAAACTTCTCGCCGTACAGACCAGGGCGTGGGGCGAGAGAAAGAGCCGGGGCATGCAGGTGCTCCGTCTCTTCCTGCTGGCACTCCTTCAGGTGCCAAGTCAGGTTCCCGGGACAGTGCTTCAGCCCTGCGGGGCCGAACGCAAGGAGAGGTAGGGAAGAAGTCCCCTACTCAGTCTTCCCGAGAGGCTCCGGCCTCGAAGAAGTCTGGGGCGCGTCCAGAGGACAGCGCAAGCTCGCACCAGCCAGCCGCGCGCTCGACTCCTCCCAGTCCCCAGCCACGCCCACGCAGCCAGCCTGGCTCGGGGAGGCGAAGTGCGCGGCTCAGCTCAACGCGAGCCGCCCGCTCTCCTCAGGAGATCGCTTCACCTGGGCTGAAGCGGTCTCCTCGACCCAGGGGCTTGTCATCACCGCTGGTTGGTGACCGCCCGGCCCGCTGCCTCTGCTGGTTCTGCCAGTAAAGGCAGTGGGAGCGCCTGATCTTCCTCGCCTGTCCCCTCCGCCCCTTTGGTTTCTTCCAGGGGTGCGAGTCGAGAGGAGGAACTCTGGGGAATGTTCTCCTCAGAGTTCTACTGCGTGGTGGTATGCACCTGGCTCGGTCCTTGGGTCTTACGCCCGCATAGTTCAGGAAGGTCCTCGGGGGTCTGCCGAGGTTCTCCCTCCTGCAGGGAGAGTAGTTCAAGAGGACCGCACCTGGAAGGACTCGAGGGTCCTCTGCCCCAGGATGCGGACACCCCTTTGAAATACAGAGGACTTTTGCAGAGGTTATCGCGCTGATTCGTCAGCACAATGACCTCGGGGAAGGGACCACATCCTCGTCTGTGGATCGTCCGTCGCGCCTCGAATCCTTTTGGGGACCCAAGAAGGAACCCAAGGCTTCAGTGGGGCTGCCGTGGTCCACGCTTGCCGAGGGGGTACTCGATCAGGTGAACGGTCTTGTGTCTGGGCAAGACAGTTTGCTTCAGATCGAGCCGCTCGACAAGCTTCTTCCCCCCTCTGCCTCATCAGAAGCGCTTTCGCACCAGCAGAAAGGGCGTTGCTGACCAAACAGGTTGACCCGACCTGACTCGTTTGGATCCGGGTCTGTCGTTGCAGCAATTGACTGCAGAGAACATATCCCTCTCTCAGCAAGAAGCTGCAACCCTGGAAGCCACCGCCATGGCGGCCTTCCAAGCAGTCTCCTGGCTGGATCTGTGGTCATTCACAGTATCCAAGGTAGCTGCTTTCTCAGGCGCTATCGTACCTGGGGAGGACTCCGCCTTTGGGAGACTGTGCCAGTCGGGGGGTAGGGCCATTATCTACCTCGCCCACCAGACTGCAAACCTGTGGGCAAACCTTGTGCTAAAGTGGAGAGACGCTGTTCTCTCTCGCTTGCCAGGTCCGTAGGTCCCGAGTCAGCTTGCCCTTCGGAATGGACCGTTGCTGGGTTCCTCCTCTCCCTTCCCTAGAGAGTTGGTGGACGCCACGGTGGACAAGCGCCATGCCGATGACAGCGACCGGCTTGTTCACCAGGCAGTGGCCAAGACCTCCGGTCTTCATCATCCACTGCAGCCAGGTCTTTGGGCCAGGCTGGCACTTCCTCAGCCCCTAAGAAGTCCCAGTCTTCAAAGGGGGGGTCCCGAGGAAACACCCAGCCTTCTTCTTCCTTGTGAAGGGGGGTCACTCCTGCCCTTTTCAGCCCCCTTTCCAAGCCGGTAAAGAGGGCAAGGGTAAGAAGAAGAAGGGGAAACGCTTAGGGGCGGCGTTCCCAAAAAAGCTGCCGAAGGTGGGGTGGTGCCTGTCGAGCCATTGGGCAACGTGGCAGCGACACGGAGCCGAGACCTGATAGTGGATGTCCTTCGGGGAGGGATATCTACTACCCTTTGAGTCTCGGCCTCCCCTCACCTACACTCCGGTCCATCTCCAAACATATCTTCCAGGTTCGTTGAAGGACATCGACTACAGCAAGAAGTGCAATCCATGCTGAGCAAGAGTGCAGTAGAAGTCGTTGTCGGACCAGTCTCCAGGCTTTTACAGCCACGTCTTTCTCGTAGAGAAGGCCTCAGGGGGATGGAGACCGGTCATAGACCTCTCTCCCTTGAACCGCTTCATTCGCTAGACTCGGTTCACGATGGAAACAGCGCAAACTGTGCTGGCCTCCATCAGGGAGAACGACTTCATGCTTTGACGGTGGACTTGAAGGATCCGTATTTCCAGATACCCATCAATCCGTCCTCGCACAAGTACCTCCGCTTTGTCCTCGGGGAGTTGGTCTTCCAATTCAGGGCACTTTGTTTCAGGCTCTCAACCGCTCCCCAGGTGTTCACAAGAGTTTTCTCTCTCGTGTCAGCTTGGGCCCACTCGCACGGGATACGTCTATTGAGGTATCTCGACGACTGGCTAGTCCTGGCGAGCTCTCGCTCGCTGTTGCTACAGGACAGGGATCGTCTTCTCGAGTTTTGCCAGGATCTAGGGATCATGGTAAATCTGGAGAGGTCAGATCTCATCCCCAAGCAGAGGACAAAGTACCTGGGAATGCTGATAGATACGGTGGCAGCAAAAGTCTTTCCCTCGGACTCTCGTATCAGCAAGTTCAGGCAGGCAGCACAGTTGTTCCTGTCACGGCAGGAGCAACCAGCTCAGCAATGGCAAGTCGTCATCGGTCACCTGTCGTCATTGGAGAAACTGGTACCTCACGGGCGTCTTCACCTGCGGTCTCTCCAGTGGAGACTAAAGGAGTATTGGTCCCAGTCCCAAGACCCCCAGTCCTTCCTCATTCCTCTTTCTGAGGAGGTGAGAAAGGACCTTCACTGGTGGTTAGACGACAGGAACCTCTTAATAGGAGTATCCCTGCATACTCCCCCTCCGGACATGCTTCTGTTCTCGGACGCATCGACCGAGGGATGGGGTGCACACCTGGAGGAGTTGCTGACTTCAGGAGTGTGGCACCAAGACGACAAGCACCTTCACATCAACATCCTGGAGCTCAAGGCGGCCTTCCTGGCTCTCCAGGAGTTCCAGGATCGAGTGATGGGACACTCCTTGGTACTGATGAGCGACAATACCACGGTAGTGGCATACGTCAACAAGCAGGGGGGACTGGTGTCCCACCAGCTTCATCAGTTGACGGTGCAGGTGCACGAGTGGGCCGTGGCTCACTCGGTAGAGCTGTCAGCCAGGTACATTCCAGGCAAGAGGAATGTCGTGGCAGACAAGCTCAGCCGCCAGAGCCAGGTGGTAGGGACCGAATGGTCCCTCCATCAGGAAGTAGCGGAAAGGCTGTTTGACCTGTGGGGGCATCCAGCCATCAATCTGTTCGCCACCCGGCACAACAGAAAACTCCAGGTCTTCTGTTTTGTTGTGCCGGACCCATGGGCCGCTGCAGAGGACGCGCGCTCCAACACCCATGGGACAACTCGACGCTTTACGCCTTTCCCCCATTCTGTCTGATTCGCCGAAAGTGATCAGCCGAGTGATGATCACCCCGAATCTCAGAATGACTCTGGTGGCACCCAAATGGCCCCAGGCCGTTTGGTACCCAGACCTGGTAGCTCTCCTCTCTGAGGCACCGAGAGAGATCCCCCCCTGGCCCAACCTTCTGTGTCAACCTCACGCAGAGTGGTTCCACCTGGCAGTGCATTCCCTGTGTCTTCACAGCTGGAGGTTATCCACCATCTCTTGAGAGCGAGGCTTTTGCGCCACAAGCAGCAACAGAGATGGCAGGATACCTCAGAAGATCCTCCGCAGCGGTATACCAAGGAAAGTGGTCCGTCTTCTGTGGTTGGTGTCGTCGAAGGGGTATCTCTCTCCGTCGGAGCTACTGTTGAGCAGGTCGCGGACTTCCTCATCTTCCTTCGCTGAGAGAAGCTTCTCTCCGTTTCAGCTGTAAAAGGCTACCGCGCCGCACTCGGCCTAGTCTTACAGCTGAAAGGAGTAGACATCTCTTCCTCTTTCGAGATTTCTCTACTCATGAGAAGCTTCGAACGGTCTTGCCCACCCAGGGATCTCAGGCCCCCTGCGTGGGATGTGACTCTCGTCTTAAGGAGCCTGACTCGTGCACCGTACGAGCCTTTAAGAGAGTCGTCAGACAGGGATCTGACCCTCAAGACCATCTTCTTGCTTGCCCTAGCATCGTCGAAGAGAGTTGGCGAGCTTCACGGACTTTCCTTTGATGTTAAACACTCGAGGGATGGGGATCAGTTACGCCGATTTCATCCCGGATTTCAGTAGCAAAGACTCAGAACCCTTCGGTCCCTGATGCACGGTTCGAGTCCTTCACGATCCCCTCCCTAGAGGACTTTGTAGGTAATGAACCAGAAAAGATGCTACTGTGTCCTGTTAGGTGCTGCGGCGCTATCTGAAGAGGACTCGGCACCTCTGGCCTGAGTGTCGACGACTCTTCATTAGCACTGGCTCGACCAAGAAAGAAGTGTCCAAGAATACCATCTCTTTCTGGCTTCGTGAGACGATAAGGAGAGCATACTCTGCTGCAGGAGAAGACGACACCGGTACACTTTGTCCGAGAGCTCACGAGGTCCATTTCATTGGTCCATCCCTCGCATTCGGAAGAATATGTCGGTACCACAGGTGCTGAAGGCAGGTGTGTGGTCCCAACAGACTACCTTCACCTCCTTCTACCTCCGGGATGTTGCACACAAGTCCTTGGACACTTTTTCCTTGGGTCCTGTGGTGGCTGCTCAACAAGTTGTGTAGCTTATCCAGCTCCTCTAACAGGACAGGTTGCATCTTGCCTATGTTGTATGGTTGTGATTGGGAGATTGAATGTTGAGTGACTGGCCTCTCTTCTTTCTCCCCATCCTGGCTCTCTTCCCACGGGCAGGGAGCGGACGTGCCGTTACAAGCTGGATCTGGCGATCGAGGCAGGTAAGCACATAACGGGAGCTCCCATTCTATTTCCGTTCAGGTTAATAGAAGCAACCCCACTCCTTCCTCTTGCAAGGGGAGGAAGGAGACCATGACTATGAGACAAACCCAATGCTTGTATTTGCCTTATTGTCATCCGACGTCAAATTCTTCCTAGCCTACTTTGCATGAACTGACGTTTCCTCTTTCATGCAAAGGGACCCAGAAGTCTGACAACTGATTCTGTGTTTTTTACAACCCAATCTTTTGTCAGAGGCAGTTTTTTCCTTCCTCGCTCTTTCGACCAGGAAGGGAAGACAAGGTGGTGAACTCCAGTCAGTTCAGAGAGACTTTATCAGATTCCTCCTCCAATCAGTGAGTCTCCTAATGTAAAGGACCGAGGGTTTGTATATTGTGTCGGAACAAATAACAATTTTTAAAAGTAAATTGTATTTTTCCTAACTATACAAACCCAAGGTCCTTTACACTTTATGCCCACCTCATGCCACCCCTCAATCTGTACCTGGGCCAAAGGCAAATTGGAATGTTTACATCTGGGCAGGCGGTACTCCCGCCTCCTGGACAGTAGTGAACTGCCTAACCACCTTGTTTGAAGTTCAACGGCCATTTCCAGCCTACGCCTGAAAGTAATCCCTAATGTAAAGGACCTCGGGTTTGTATAGTTAGGAAAATACAATTTACTTTTAAAAATTGTTATATTTAATTCACAGTGATGTCTGTGGTAAGATGAACCCAAGTTCCTTGGATTGTGGAAATTATGTTGTTACTTTTATAGATGATGCCTCAAGTATGTTTGGGTCTATATTTTGAAGAGTAAAGGGGATGTTTTTAGTGTTTTTAAGAGTTGGAAAACTCTTGTTGAAAGCCAGTACTGTATGAGAAGAAAATTAAGATTTTGAACAGACAATGGTGGAGAGTATACATCTGTTGAGTTTGAAAGAATATATGCAAGATGAAGGTATTTGATGAAAAGACAATTTCCAAGACTCCTGAACAAAATTGGGTTGCAGAACGCATGAACAGGACTCTTGTAGAGGCTGTGAGAGCCATGTTATCTGGTGCAAGGTTGCCTAAGACCCTTTGGGCTGAAGCTGTGTCAATTGCAGCATATGTGTGTAATAGAAGTCCTAATTCTGTCTTGAAAGACAAGACATCATATGAAGCACTGAATGGACGGAAGCCTAATGTAAAACATTTCTGTACCTTTGGCTGTATTCAGTCTCATGTCCATATTCCAAAGGATGAAAGAGAGAAATCAGATTATAAATCAAGAAGTGTTTTGCTTGGTTATGGTTCTACAACCAAGGCTTCGGCTTTTACAACTATTTGTCACCTAAGGATTTTTCATAGCAGAGATGTTATATTTGATGAATCTAAGTCTGTAATTTTTGAGAAGGAGTCACCATGTGAGGATTCACCATGTAGTCCAAAGTACATTGAATTTCAACCATCACCTGAGAGTGATATTGATGAGTCTGCTGATCCAGAAATAAATGTTCGACGTTCAGCTAGAGAAAGGAAACCTCCTGTCAGATTAGGAGAATGGGTTAATTCATGTATAGGAGAACTGGATGAACCTTCAACAGTTGAAGAAGCTCTTTGTGGTCCAGAAGCTGAAAAATGGAGAAGAGCTATGCAAAATGAGATGGACTCTATCTACGAGAATAATGTGTGGTCCTTAGTTGAATCTCCATTAGAACGTAAACCCATTAATTGTAAATGGATCTTTAAGAAGAAAGTAGATGCAGATGGAACTGTGTGCTCTTACAAAGCCAATTTTGGCACAAGGTCTTTCTCAGAAAATTGGGATTGACTATGATGAAACATTTAGTCCAGTGGTGAGGTTTGAGTCTGTCCGTTCATTATTGGCTCTGGGAGCTCAGCATAACCTTCATGTTCACCAGATGGGTGTGTCATTGGCATTTTCCAATGGCAAACTTTCAGAAAAATTGTATATGACTCAACCTGAGGGTTTTATTGAAAAAGGAAGGAAAATTTTGTCTGTAAATTAGATAAGGCAATCTGTCAAGCCCTAAGCAGGCTCCAAAAGTTGCAATTCATCATTGGATGCTTACCTAAAATCACTGAAATTTCAACAGTCAAGTAGTGATTCCTGTATTTATACTAGTTTTTCTTATAATGTCTTGCGTTTTGTTGCTGTGTATGTTGATGATATCGTAATTGTTTCTTTCAATCTCTGGATTGTTTAACAGAAATTGAAGCAGGCATTAAGAACACGTTATAAAATGAAAGATTTGGGTAAGTTGCATTATTTTCTTTGGTGTTAAAGTGTTTCAAGATAGTGATAAGATTTGTATTAATCAGTCTGCTTATACCGAAACATTACTTAAGAGGTTTGGTTTAGGTAAGTCAAAACCTGCGTCTACTAGTGATAAGATTTGTATTAATCAGTCTGCTTATACCGAAACATTACTTAAGAGGTTTGGTGTAGATAAGTCAAAACCTGTGTCTACTGAAGAAGTTAATTGTACCCTTGAGAAGGCTACAGAAGAATCAGATTTGTTCAGTAGTGAAATTTATCAGTCTGCTGTTGGTAGTTTACTTTCCTTGTCTACTAGAACTAGACCTGATATAACATTTGCTGTATGTAATGTTCCTAAATTCTGTACCAATCCAACAAAGTATCATTGGTCTGGTAAAAAGAATTTTTCGTTATTTAGCAAAGCATGTGTGATTTAGGTATTGTGTATTCTAAACAGAATTCATGTTCTTGTGTTGGGTACACAGATGCAGATTGGGCTTGAGATAAAAATGATCGCAAATCTACATCAGGATATTGTTTCAGGCTTAGCAGTGGCGTAATATCATGGCGCTACAAATAAACAGTCATGTGTTGCATTGTCAACTGCTGAGGCTAATATGTTGCTCTGTCTAGTGCTGCTCAAGAAGCAGTTTGGCTAAAGTCATTTTTTAATGAATTACATCTCGGTAATGGAGGTCTTGTATTAATATATGAAGATAATCAGTCTGCAATATGCCTTGCTAAGAATCCCAAGGACCATCCTAAGACTAAGCATATAAGTATAAAATATCATTATGTTCGTGATCAAGCTGTTTCTGATCAAATTGAAGTACAGTATTGTCCTACCTCTGACATGTTAGATGATATTTTCACAAAAGGTTTTTCTACAGAAAGATTTGTTAGACTCAGGTCAATGTTGGGTGTTTGTTAGTTTTGAAAACACAGACTCCTCTCAATGTGAGGAGTGTTGGTGTTCAGTTTATTTTAGTCCACCTTGAGTATGTTTTTAATTTTCTTTGTGAGCCTAGTGTTGTCATAAACGCTCATGTTGTAATGAATGTTGATATTGCAAAATTGCATTTTCCTTTATGCCTAATTTGTAGGTCTGTAATGTTTTTTTATTTAGTTTCTTTAAAGAAAATGACATTCATTTGTGTATTACAGTGAACCCCGTGATCAGGGGGATGCGTCCCACACCCCTGCAAATAGCTTCCCTACTTAAAACCCTCTAAAAACACTAGAACTGCCCATTTTGATAGTTTAAACACAGAAAAACCCTGTAAAAATGCATATACCTGAGTATTTTAATAGACTTATCACAAAAAGTGCATTTATTCATGAAAATTATATGAAAATACAGTATTTTGGATTCCTTCAGAGTTGGAAAATACCACCTTTTGAAGAACGTTTTCCGAATTTTGGCTAGATATGTTTTATGGAAACTATTGGCGCTTTGGGTAGGAGTCCTCAAATCATGAGAACGCGCAATTCGGGATTTACTCTTTTTTATGTCCTGTTTGATAAATCGTTCATAGTCTACTGGTTGTATCTTCAATGCCTGACAGGTTGTTGGGACTCCACAAGCGACAACTTTGGTGCCTTTGTAACTCTCATGGAGTTTCTTGGCTTATTCTGTTGCCATGTAAACCTTGTATTATACATTCTCCCTAAGAATAACAGCCAACTGTTTATGAAGATATCATCTTTGCTTCCAAACTCAGAAGTTTTAACATATATAGGACCTTTTATATATAATCCACTCGTATAACCAAAAGCTCCTCAACCTTCTCTGCCAGCATAATACTGTCCTCCCGTTAACATCAAATATATACCCTTTATACACATATATACAGGCCCCTCATATATATAGGATCTATATATCGGGGCAAAGCAAGATTTGTCTCCATATATATCAAACCCTCAATTAAAAATGATCTGCATGTCCTCCATGCACATAGTATATACAGACTTCAGCAGTTCTGGCAAATTTGGGAGGAGATCGGAGCACACACCAGTGGACCACGTCCGTGCTAAAGGAAGGATATTCTATCCCCTTCCTCAAGAGGCCCCCTCTTGCAACAGAACCATATTTAGCTTTGACAGCATATTCCAGCAACTTAGAGAAATGCTCGGTTCTGAGTGCGGAAGTAGACTCCATGCTTTTAAAAGGAGCGATAGAGATCGTGGAAGAAGTCAACTCTCAGGCTTTTACAACAAACCTTTTTTCTTGTTCCAAAGGCCTCAGGCGGCTGGAGACCAGTCCTGGACGTGAGTTCTCTCAACCTTTTAGTGGAGAAAACCAGTTTCTCGATGGAGACAACGCAATCCGTCCTCAATTCTCTTAAAGTCCGGGGATTGGATGGTCTCAATAGATCTGCAGGACGCTTACTTTCACATTCGATCCATCCCGCGTCCAGGAAGTTTCTTATTCAGCGTTTTCCAGGAGAAGACATTATCAGTTCAGGACTCTGTGCTTCGGTCTGTCCACAGCCCCTCAAGTATTCACAAGAGTTATGTCCACTGTTGCCAAAGCTCTTCATCTCAGAGGAATAAAGATCTCTCTCTATCTTAGACGATTGGCTTGGCTCCTTCGTTCCCAGTCTCAGTCTCAGTGCTTGGAGGATTTGAAAGTAACTCTCGACTTGACACAGAAGCTAGGACTTCTAATCAATTGGAAGAAGTCTCACCTATCTCCTCACAATCCAGGATCTATTTAGGAGTGAGACTGGAAACAGTTCCTTTTCTGGCTTTTCATTTGTCAGATCAAAGAATCTCGGACTGTCTTTATCAAAAAGTCCAGAACTTTCTGGATATGGATACCTGTTCAAAGGCTTGGATGAGCCTCCTGGGAACTCTGGCGTCAATAGAAAAGTTTGTCTCCTGGGAGACTTCACATGAGGCCCCTTCAATTCTACCTCAGGGAGCAATGGAACAGGAAAACGCTTCCAGACTCCTTCTCCTTTCCAATCTCGGACCTTATCAAGGAGGAT
The DNA here is from genome assembly GCF_040412425.1 of Macrobrachium rosenbergii. Lineage (NCBI taxonomy): Eukaryota > Metazoa > Arthropoda > Malacostraca > Decapoda > Palaemonidae > Macrobrachium > Macrobrachium rosenbergii. Next base: position 86,727,558 of record NC_089748.1, on the reverse strand, counting down.
CTAAGGTGGTGGTTAGATCGAAGAAAATTAGAGAAAGGTCTCTCTCTTTTTCCGTCGAACCCGAACCACGAACTGTTTGCAGACTCGTCAGAAGTAGGATGGGGAGCGACGTTGATGTGTAAAAGAAATTTCAGGTTTGTGGAATGCGACAGAAAAAGAATGGCACATCAACAAGAAGGAGTTGAAAGCAATCCACCTGAGTCTCGTACACTTCCTACCATTCGTCCAGGGACAAACAGTTCTGGTTCATTCAGACAGCACCACAGCGTTGTCTTACATAAAAAAACAGGGGGCACTCATTCTTACTACCCTCAGCGAGGTAGCAAGAGACCTCCTTTTGTGGGCAGAGAAGCACAAGATTCTGCTCCTAACGAGATTCATTCAGGGAGCCCTCAACGTGAGAGCGGACTCCTTGAGCAGGAAGCACCAGGTTCTGTCCACAGAGTGGATTTTGCACGAACAAGAAGTGTGCAAGTCGCTGTGGAGACTTTGGGGTCAACCTCTGGTAGACCTGTTCATGACGAACAAGTCGAACAGGCTCCCAATCTTCTGCTCTCCTGTCCCGGACCAAGCAGCCTTCCAGACGGACGCAATGCTACTGAATTGGTCGGGTCTGGACCTTTACGCCTTCCCGCGCTCAAGATGTTAGGTGCGGTGTTGAGGAAATTTCAGCACCACTCCAACACCAGGATGACGTTGATAGCCCCCTTCTGGCCTTCCAGGGATTGGTTCCCAGTTCTCATGGATCTCTTGATCGACTTCCGAGGAGCCTTCCAAACAGAGTAGATTTACTCAGACAGCCCCACTTCAGGAGATTTCACGAAAACCTGTCAAGTCTGCGGCTAACTGCGTTCAGACTATCGAACGCCTACTCAGAAGCAAAGGATTTTTATCAAGAAAGCGGCTCAATCCATCGCTAGAGCCAGAAGACCATCTTCGATCAAGGTCTATGAGTCCAAGTGGAATATGTTTCGTTCATGGTGCAAAGATCATGACATTTCCTCTTCCAGAACCTCGTGACGCAGATTGCGGATTTTCTTTTGTTCCTCAGGAATAAGAACCTTTCTGTATCCACACTTAAAGGTTATCGTAGCATGCTGGCTACTGTTTTTCGTCACAGAGGTTTGGATATCTCTAATAACCAAGATATAACGGACCTTATTAAATCCTTCGGTACCTCTAAGAGGTCAGATGCTAAAAATATATTGTTTCGTGGAATCTTGATGTAGTCCTGAAGTGGCTTATGTCTGAGAAATTTGAACCTATGGATTCTGCTTCTTTAAGAGATCTTACGAGGAAAACCCTCTTTTTAGTTTTGTTAGCTACAGCTAAGAGAATCAGTGAGATCCACGCCTTGGATAAGAGAGTAGGATTCTCTGCTTCAAAAAGCAATTTGTTCTTTCAAACTGTTTTTTATGGCCAAGAACGAGACCCCTTCGCACCCGTGGCCTCGCTCTTTTGAGATTCCGAGTCTGTCGGAATTGGTAGGTAAGGAGCAGGAGAGGTTCCTCTGCCCAGTCAGAGCCTTGAAATATTATTTGCGAAGGACTAAAGATATTAGGGTCCTTCAGATTCCTTATGGTGTTCACGTCAGGAACCCTCTTAGACCAATGTCCAAGAATGCCATGTCCTTTTTTATTAGAGATCTGATTTCTGAAGCTCACTCCAATATTTCAGAGAATGATTTGAAAATGTGTAAAGTGAAGGCTCACTTAAGTGAGGGCTATCTCTACTTCTCTCGTTTATAAAAGGAACCTCTCCTTCAAGATATTGTGCAAGCAACCTACTGGAGATGTAAGTCTGTATTTTGCTTTGCATTATCTCTGATATTAAGTGCAGACAGTGTTTGATGAGTGCAGCACGTTAGGGCCCTTTGTTGTATCTGGCACGGTAATGGGTAAAGGGGTAAAGGAGGATTAACCTACCTTTACTTACTTGTTTTTTGGAGTGTGAAGGTTTTTTACGGTTGTCTGTGAGGGTAAGTGTTGGTTAGTTTTACCCCACAGTTGGTTTTGGTTTTTATGGTTATGCTTTTTCTTTGGTGTTGGGTGACCCCTTTTGTAATTCATGATGTTTGTGCTGCGCCCTGAGCAGGGGCATACTTGTGGTATTGTCACGGCCATGTCCTAGGTGACTGATACCCAGCTTAAGCAATCTTCATACCAGGTCATTATACAAACGCGGTTGCTCTAAGGATAGCAGGTTACTGAGGCAGTAACTGTGGAATCAGCTACCTTAGCAGGTGAGGAACTAAGAAATTTTCTACATTAATAACCTTAATGTTTCCAACAACTCTTTTAGCTGTCATTGCCCCACCTCCTAAAGGTGTCAATCAGCTATATGTAACTAACAGGTAAATTGTATGTGTTAAAATGACATTTTTATTCTAAAATAATGTTTAACACATACTTACCTGTTAGTTACATATATAAAGCCCACCCTCCTCCCCACGGGGACAGGTAGGCAAATTATTCTAAGCATGTTGGAATAGTTCCTAGTACCCCGACAGAGGGCAGGTAATATAAATCACCCGATGATTAACTGAGTCAGCTGCTGTTTTTTTGAAATTTTGTAGTTGTGAAACGTCAAAGACTAAAGCTATATGTAACTAACAGGTAAGTATGTTTAAACATTATTTTAGAATAAATATATATTTCTGAGTTCAGTCCCGTGTCAGCCGGTGAAATTCCATTACAGCACGAATTTCTAGGTATAACAATGCTAGATATACCAGAGAAAAAGAGCTTTCAGGAAAGCTGGGGTTACTACCCCCAGTCGATCGTCTTTAGAAGACGCCGGTATAATGAAGGGTGAGTGAAATACCACTACCACGGAAATATACTCGAAAGATCTCTCCCTATCAAAACCCCCGAAAAGAGCGGTGAGCCGTTACAGCTCCCACACTCAACACACCGCCAGGACGGCGACACCAGCGCCACCTACTTCATTCCATTTTCTAGCACGTGAATACGCTGTTCTTTTGTGTGCTCGTCCTTCATTTTATTTATTTTTTCTTCATCTACGATGACTTGAGCACCTTTTCCATCTCTAAGTTAAGTACCATCTTCTTGTGGGGTTTTGTTCTATTTTTTGGCTGTTTTGGGTCTCGTATTTTCATAAATATTGAGATCTTATTATGACGCCACGGCGTCCCTATCAGCCATGTCGACCATGAGGCTTACTCCTTCTGTTCTTTTCAGTTGGAGTTGTCTCCCAGTCGCTATATATATTTAGATTTTAACCCTTGAATTCCCCTTCCTGGTGGTTCCTTGCATGGCTCCCCCTCCAACCTTAGTTTTGTTTTGCTTTTTTGGCCTATCGGCCTTTGTTAGGAGTTGCTCCATCCTAGGTACCCCCTCCAGGTTGGGTTCCTTTTATTTTTGTCTCATAGGCTAATTATGTTATTCTTGAAGATGGTGCTCTTATTTTTGTTTTAATGTTTTTATTTTATTTGTTTTTTGGTTGTTTACTTTGCCTCTGATGAGCCCTCATAAATCTTTTGAATACGCTCCCCGTAGGCTACACTTCCTGTTGAGCACATTTTTTTCCATTCTATTGTTTTTGTTTGTGATGTAGGCTTGTTTGCTCCATCCCTTGCCCTGGGTGGGGAGATCAGGTTGAGGGAGTTTTGTTGCTGTTCCTCAGGGTCCGTTTTTGGGTCAGAGTGAGCCCCTTAGTCCTCTTCCTCCATTTGGGGGAATCGAGTTCTTTGGATGTGTTCCTCTTGGCTAGTCGCCCCTTATCCCCATTCTCGATCCCTGTTGGCTCTCGGCACAAAATTTCTCTCCCCTGTTGGTTCCTCCTCCCTTTTGCACCCCTCCCTCCCTTTCCTAACCTATGCTAGGTTTGGTTTTATTAGGCTACGCCTAGGTAGATGTTGGGCTTTGGGCTGTGTTGCTTCCAGTTGTAGGCTTCCCTTCCAAGATTCATTGGGGAAGGAAGGTTGCAGTTGAGCGGGTGATATGTTCTCCCCTGTCTCCTGTTCCTTCCTGGTAGCCTACTCCTCCCCCTCCCCCCCCCCTCCAGCCTTGCTCTACTCGGCGGGTGACGCTAGATGGCGTTTTCTCCGAGTCAGGACTTCTCCTATTGGTAGAGGGATTCGCTCCCTCCCATGACGTCCCCAGCATCGCTGTGGTGGGGTTGGTGGTTCGTTTGCCGAACGTGTTCGAATCCTATCCACCTCTCGTCTCCCCATCGAGGTTACGATTGATACGGTAAAATATAGGTGGCTTCAGCCTATGTTATGAACATACGATTCTTTACCCACTCTTGTTTCTCCGGCGGGAGATAAGTGTGAGATGATTTTTCATTATATATGGAGAGACTTCCTCCGGTCTCTTGAGGGTTACCATCACTTGTTAATTTTGTTTTTTGTATTGTTTTTAGATAAGTTGTTTATCTATTAGGATTTTGTTTCCTTTACCATATATACGTGAGTCCGGTCCTATACCTGGGGCTCCGCCGTTATTTTACTGGCAGCCCTTATGGTTGGTTCCTGGTTTCTCTTTCTTCATTCCCGGAGTCCTCCGGGTCTGAAAAACCTTACCTTCCACTCTGTGCATTTAAAGCTTATTGGCCCAGTTTATGATTTGGGAGTTCTTCTCCACCGGAGTATTCCGGTTGTAGTTGAGTTTCCGGCCTTGCCGGCTTTATTTTGCTTAGAGTGGGAGGTTCATGTACTGTTATCTTTACAGACTGTTCGCTGTGAGGAGCCGGGGTGTACCGCCTCCCTCCAACAACCCTACGGGCACGTAGTTTGCCGGACCCACGCTGGTTGTGCGGTCCGGCTGGATGACCTGGTTGTTTGGCACCCTGATGGTTGTGAGGTTTGCTTTCTCTCTGCACAACTGTCCAGGATGAGTCGGTAAGTGAAAGTCTTTTTCCTCCGGTCCATGCTCCTCATATTGTATATTGTTTATAGGTTCCCGGAATGGTTTTGCATTCTGACTAACTAATTGTTGGTCCTTGCAGGCGGATGAAACTTCCAAGAAGTCTGCCTTGGAATCCCTCCGGGCCTGGGTGGCTGGGTTTGGCAGGAATGTTCCGTCGGGGAAGCCCTCGCCCTCGACGCCAGGTTGAGGGACCTGCTTTACCCCGGCGCACGGGTGGCGGCCGCAGTGCCAGAAGAACTTGCCACCCCTATCATCCAGCAGATCCGTGATGAGACCCAGCCACCTCAAGTGGACATCCTGTACGCTGAGGTCTCGGAGGATGTTGCCGCACTGGATCTCGAACCTGGAACCTATGAACACGGAGCAGGACCAGGTGGTAAGTGGAGAGGTAAGTGAGGATGTTGGGCGGGCCCCTCTTTGTTTGACTCCCCTGCTTCATCTATCTCTTCTTTTTCAGGTTTTGTGAAGTCTTCTCCTTGGGTGATAGAGCTCCGTCTGCTATCCCCAAGTTGAAGTTGAAGACTTCATGGAAGGCGAAGGGCTATAAGTCCTCGACTTCCAAGAAGGCATTGCCCTTCCCCGTCGAAGGCTTAGGTCCCAGGACCTGTAGCCTCCGGGAGTAAGTCTGGCTCCTCCAGCAAGAGCGCGTGAGTAAGAGGGCTGCAAAATCAAGCCCTCCTCCCCAGCCTCTTTTTGACGCACAAGCCTTTGCCACTGAACTGTACAAACAGTTCACGGAGGATCTAGACTCGAGATTTGAGAAGATCTCAGAAAAGTTTGCCAGTCATGATAACATACTGGCGGGTTTGGCTCACCCACCTAAAGCCGAACCACAGTACTGTTATCCCCGACACTGCGGACCTCCCGCGTTTGATGTCGGTAACCCTTGGCGTTCAGACCTCCGGGCCATCCAACATGATGGCAAACTTACACTTGATGGTCTTGGCACGAGACGGTTGGAGGAATTGGAGTTCTTCCCCGATCTCTTGCCCCCTTATCCAGGCTTTGTGAGGCTTACAGAGGAAGCCTGATTCGGTCAGACAAGGTTCCTAGGGAGACTGTCATCATCCCTAGAGACCAAGCTCAGTCGGCTCTCCTGCGCACTCTGACGGAGTGGCAGGCAGTGAACACAAAATTGACCCCTTTCAAGGGCAACTTCACGATGTTCACCCTGGGAGAAATCTTCCCACCCCTTGTTGGACAAAATTGCTCTGGCCACGACCCGAGCATGCTTTGATGGTAATCCCTTTCCACAATTGAGAGAGACAGACCCTACTTCCCTGGTATTCCCAGGAAGTAATGAGTTCTGGGTGGACGCCCCGTCCACTTTCACTGTAGGCAAGCTGGACCCCTTCTTTGCGCTTCCACGCAGTTTAGTGAGCAGCTCCCTAAGCTGCCGGAATCATTGTTAAAGCGGAGTTTGAGACCCGGACTAAGTTAGCCCGGTCCTTGAGCTCCGGCTGTCTTACTGAAGCTACTGCCGTCTCCTGCTCGGACGAACCATTTTTCCAGGTTCTGGCTAAGTCTTTCCTGGCGGCCTTCCAGTCTGACTTATTTGAGTTTATTATGGCCAGACTGGAATGTAGAAAATTCATCTTTGCTGACGCTATCCCGCCACGAGCCTAACAAGCTCATTAAAAGTTCAATCTGGGGACCTAACCTCTTCCCTGAAGAAGAGGTTACAAACCGTTATGGCCGAGGCTACACGGGCCAACCAGAGTCTTCGCTTCTCGCTGGGGCATTTCTGCCTATAAGCGCAAGACCCCAGAATCGGCCGGCCCCCAGATCGAGAGGAGGCAAACGTTCAGGAGGCATAAGAGGCCCCATCAGGCGGTGGTCCAAGCCGTCCCCGGTCTCGGCAGTGGCCCAGCCATCTACTCCAAGGCTCACCCCCAACAGTATGTGCTGGTCCAACCAGCTGCACCCTCCTATGTGGCTCACCAGCATACAACCCCACATATGAAGGCCGTGGATTTTTTCACGGCCTTAATAGGGTTGCAAGGGGAGGAAGAGGCAAAGCCCCCCACAGAGGAAAGCCCAACACCACCCCAAGGGGAGACCTGGACGTGGTAGGGGGAATAAACCCGCTCCCTCCCACTGAGAGAACACAGGTAGGCGGTCGCCTGTTTTGGTTCAGGGACCAATGGACCTTCAGCCCTTGGGCACACAGCATTGTGTCCAAAGGACTAGGATGGAGCTGGATCAAAAACCCTCCTCCTCTAACCAGATTTTACCAGCCACCCACATCAATCCTAAAGGATTATGTGACAGAATTGCTCAACAAACGAGCAATAAAGAAAGTAAGGCACCTAAAGTTTCAAGGCAGGTTATTCACTGTTCCCAAAAAGACTCCGATCAGCAAAGAGTGATCCTGGATCTGTCGCGTCTAAATCTCTACATAAAATGCGACAAATTTCGCATGCTTACGGTAGCTCAGGTCCGGACTCTACTTCCGCGTGGAGCCGTCACCACCTCTATCGATCTTTCAGACGCTTATTATCACGTCCCAGTTGCGCTGAACTTCTCTCAGTTCCTCGGTTTCAGACTCGGGAATCAAAGCCTACTCCTTCAGGGTCATGCCCTTCGGTCTGAACATTGCACCCAGGATATTCACAAAGCTGGCGGACACGGTAGTACAACAACTCCGGTCCCAAGGATATCCCTAGCAGCATATTTGGACGATTGGATAATTTGGGCACCAACAGTTCCGGAGTGTCAGAAAGCCACGTCCATAGTCATCAATTTCCTGGAGTCATTGGGTTTTCAACTGAACAGAGAGAAGTCCCGCCTGACTCGGAGTCCCGGTTTCAATGGCTGGGTCTCCAGTGGGATCTGTCCTCCCACACGTTATCTCTCCCGCCTTCCAAGAGGAAAGAGATAGCATCTCTCACCAAGAGATTTCTCAAAAATCAGTCAGCATCCCGCCGGTCCCAAGAAAGGGTCCTGGGTCTCTTCAGTTTGCCTCAGTGACAGACCTGCTCTTAAAAGCGAAATTAAAAGACATAAACAGAGTGTGGCGGAGTCGAGCCAATGTCAAGCTCAGAGACAAGGTCTCCTCTATTCCTCGGATCTTAAAGACAAGACTTGCGCCTTGGACCACAGTCAAGGGCCTGTCCAAAACAGTTCCACTTCAATTTCCCCCGGCACTAGTTGTTCACACAGACGCTTCCCTAAGCGGCTGGGGGATATTCACCAAAACAAAAAGTACAAGGAACGTGGTCCACAATGTTTCAGCAGTTCCATATAAACACCCTGGAAGCCATGGCTGTCTTTCTAACTCTGAAGAAAATCCGCCCCCCCAATCAGATTCATATCAGGTTGGTATTGACAGCGCAGTGGTAGTTCATTGCATCAACAGGGGCGGCTCCAAATCAGGCCGAGTAAACCAAGTAATGGTTGCTATCTTCTCCTGGCGAACAAGCACGGCTGGCACCTGTCAGCCACCCACCTAGCAGGTGTCCGAACGTGGTGGCGGATTCCCTGTCCAGGACTACTCCGTTGGAGACGGAGTGGTCCCTGGACGGGAATCTTTCAAATGGATTTGCCGCCAGGTTCCGGGACTCCAAGTGGATCTGTTCGCAACGAGAGCAACTTCAAGCTCCCCTGTTATGTGGCCCCCAACCTGGACCCTCAGGCGTTATGCCACAGACGCAATGACAGTAGATTGGAACAGTTGGGAGAAGAATTTATCTGTTCCCTCCAATAAATTTACTGCTGAAAGTTTTACACAAACTCAGGACATTCAAAGGTCAACCAGCCCTAGTAGCCCCTATTGGCCGAAGAGCAATTGGTTCCCTCTTCTTCAGGAACTGGGATTACGGAGTCTTGGATTCCCAAGCCCATTCTGACCCAGACAGTACAAACCAAGACTGTGTCAGCTTCCTCAAGGATTCAGAATGCCCTAGTTTTATGGACTTTATAAAATTCGCAGCTCAAAAGGAGCAAACATTGACCCTGTCAACACTCTGTTTTTAGAATCAGATAAAAGAGATTCTACTATTAGACAGTATGACTCAGCAGTCAAAAAAATTAGCCTCCTTCCTGAAAGCATCTGAAGCCAAAATCATGACAGCTAATTTAGGAGTTTCCTTCTTTAGATCATTGTTTGAGAAAGGCCTTGCTCCGGCCACTATTACCACAGTCAAGTCAGCATTGAAGAAAGTATTTCTTTACGGCTTTAAAATCGACCTTACAGATTCTTATTTTTCATCTATCCCCAGAGCATGCGCTCGTCTGAGACCAGTATCACGCCCACATTCTGTTACGTGGTTTCTCAATGACGTCCTTAAGTTAGCATCAGAGATGGATAACTTTCATTGCTCTTATCAGGATCTGTTAAGGAAAACCTTATTTTTGATTAGCTTTGGC